>NC_092642.1:35470671-35770671 GCF_039555335.1 Amphiura filiformis
TACACAATTTATTAACAACATATTAACAATGATACCTAAACCCTGCAAGTGTGTTTCACATTCTGAGTTAAAATCCATACACCCTCTGTATGGAAGACACATGGGGATGGAGATTTCACAATGGAATCACCCATTCAGGTAAACCCTCCTTGTGTCCTGTGTCCCATAGGGGTGTATGGATTGTAACTGGAATAGCCCAATATAGGTAGTATCACGTGATAATAAAAACATAGGACGCTGGTTATTCTGTCCTCTAGAGATGAAAAAACAAAACAGCAGCAGAAACCCAAACAAAATAAAACATATTATATGCATGTACCTCTAATTCCGTATTATAGATTTCACACGCATGAAAATTCGATACATGATCCCTGATAAAAGTCAAGAAGCTGTAATTAATGTATATATAATTCAACGGCAAATCAATCATATCATAATTATGAAAGTATCATTAATTATAGAATGTATATAGAATATATTGAAAGATATTGAAAGAAATAAAATCTAACATCGACCATGTCGATTGGAAGACAGTGCACGCACGTACCGAAGCTTCCTTTCGATTTTTAAAAGCCTTCATTTCTTGCGATCCAAGGCGTCGTTGAAGTATTTATTTCTACAATACACGTGTAGTTACTCCGAAGATTTCCCCGCCTGTTTATTTTCAGTCCTCGCTAGCTCGGTCGCATCTATTTAATACTTATTTGCTGGCACGTTCAAAATACAAACTAAACGTCAATATTACTCTCAATTTTACTTGAATCTCTTGAATTATTGATCTTACCCAAGAATCACTGACCTTGGTCAATACATGCTCTGTGAATGTAACATTTATATTGTAAATGTTTTTGTTTGTTTTATTAATTCCTGATTTTGTTATGAACATTTATTTTGCTCAGAAATGCTCCGTGGAAAGGGTTAATTTTTACCGTCGTCTGCTTACTCGTTCGCCGCGCCGCCAATCTGATATGCGATGTTACCAAATTGATATACTAGTAGTTTACTTCTGCACTTGAGAATTTTCCTCTCTTTACCGGGTTTACATAATAAACTGCCTATACATGTGAAGTCAGTAGAATATTCACTTATAGTTATACACTGCAATAGCATATACTATAGGACGACGATTACATAGAGCCAACTGTATCTATATACAGCGACTATTAAATGTTCCCTCTATGGATTTGTAAAGCTTTGGTCATTGAGCTATAAATAATGACAACTTTGGTCCCAGTGTACGTTTTCCATATCCTGGATTACCGGGCATTATAAAAACAATATGTCTGGTTGCTTTTAGTAATAAGTACTGATGATGACGATGATGATGAGCAGTCATGATGATGATGATGATGATGACGATGATGATAATGATGATGATGGTGATGATGATGATGATGATGATGATGACGTCATCATGGTGATCATGATGATCTTGATCATGATTATGACTATAATGACAATGATCATACAAATTGCAATAAAAAGGATGATGAAGAGTACACAGAGACAATAATTATTGGATTTAACCCTCTCTTTACAATGTTGCGGAACTACACGCAGACAACGGCTTAAGTGTTTTTAAAACGGCAACACTTCCTCACCCTTACGTGGTTCAGTGACCGAATTCTGAACTGTCGGTCTTTTATTCCAGAAACAAATGCCTGCCGCTAGCTACGTTAATATGTTGTCAGCGTAAGAGTATTATGAACGACGTGCATATTTATTGTTTGACGATTATTGGAGCCATATAGCGGTTACATATATCGTCATGCGAGTGCGGGAAAGATGTTGTCTCTGGGTGACTAATAGCTCCCTCATGCAAAAGCCTTTACCACGAGCTTTGCTGCTACAGAATAGAATTAATTACACCACCGATGTGAAAATATTAAAAACATCCATAGAGCAGCTATTTTGGTTTTTGTAAATACGGCATTCTAGCTCCCAGGGGACGATATAGGGTTTTAATTATTGATGGTAAGCTATAGTACAGAAGCAAAATAAAAGTTCAATTTCTTGTTCTGGTTATTACTTTCAAATGAGAATAGGATATTTATGATATTTGAGTTTGATCAAACGTTTAAAAGGATTTTTTTATGACAAAAAATGAAACATATTTTGCGAGCGTAGCTGATACGTAACATATTACACCGGCGGCAAACGACTTAACGATCAGTTAGTTAAGTAGAATTTACACTGAGTCGCTGAGTGCGATTAGTTTTCACCCAATGAGGTATAGCGGTTTTTGTAGCGTTAGGAAAAGCGCCTTGTTTCATTGGCCAAATACCAATCGCTCGTCGATCTGCGATGGAGTGTAAATTGAGCTTTATTGCGTTTATTTTTTGTTAAAGCACGCACGTGATATTCTAGTACTTTCTGTTATGAAAATAATGGTGAATACTAATCGCTTAAATATTTCAAAGTAACTCGTTTGAAAGAAATTTGTTCGACTCACGTTACTAGTAACTGCGAATTTGTGATCTTTTGAAATAATTGTTTGCAATTTGGTAAATTAAGGACGGTTTTTCATCTTCATTTAAAGTCTTAGTTAATTGTTTACCTAGTTTGTTGGGAGTGGACTCTTTCATCTGTAGCAATTAATTCTAGTTTATTTATCTCATTTTAGTTTTTCCCGTATAGGTCAGCTACTAATTAATTATAAGCTTTTCAAGCTCGGCTTGAGCAATTACCCAGTTTCCATCATCTTTCCGGTGACTCTCGGTTAAAAAACAATATTATCATATGAGGAAACAAAGTCCATCATAAAAAGTCTTTAATAAACCAGTTGTTGTAAAAAATAATATTATTGAGGGCGCTAGGTCAAAAACATAACTGGAATTACTAGTCGTTGCTATCGTCATTTCACTGAGCTTTATTTTGCAGTATAAGGGCTGCGCAAAAATAACATGCTAGCATTCCATCTCCCCACCATGCCCACATACTACTATCTACAATGTGTTTATTTTTGTAATTGAAAAGTTTGACGAATTGACGCTTGATTGAGACGGGGCGTTTCTGACTTATAAAATTGTAATAACATTAGAGAGTAACAGGAGTCGTTGTAAATCGTTGAACCCTGGATTTGCGTACGATTGTTTAAAACAGGCGCCAATATACACTTTCTTTTTATGGTTTATATTTATTAAAACAAGCAAAATGGTGAATTACATTAAAATTACAGTTAAAATAAAAAACATTAAAATTACGGAAAGATTGACATCAACAAATTAACAAGATTATGAAGATAAAACATGAGAAACAGATGATTAAACAATGAAAGTTATGAAATTTATTTTGATGAATCAACTGTATCTTTTTGAGTAACAATTTTGAACAGTAAAGAGGTCAAAAAGCCCGAAAGTCAAATGGCGCGTTCCTACAATTTAGTTAGGTGAAGTGCAATATTAGCAATTTTTGATGCCATCACCTGCCGTGATCGGCTGTGTTTACCTCTAAACTTCCATCCCGGGTTATCATCCTTCCAATCGATTTCTACAGTTCTACTAGATTTCGATACCTCAGGACTCTATCTTCGAACTCGAAGCTATCGGTGAGCATATTCATAACTACAAATTTTCTTACGTGAGCCATTAATTGTGACGGAACGCAACGACACGACGCTGTAAATTTTAAATTGGGACCACGGGTGCAAAATATTTTTGTAACAATTCGTCAACAACTTCGATTTATTTTTAAGTGGTGGGGGATGGGACTTAGTAGGCCTACTTGCGAAGCCTTTGTTATGAATATAGGTTGCCGGTTTACCTTTTCCTCAATTATTATTATAGATTCTTATTATTTATATTCAAAGATTCAAAGATTATCTTCTTTGCGTTGGTACTCGAAGTGCTGTGATCAACTATCATTCCCGCCATTCCCTTTAAAAAAAAAAAAAAAAAAAAAAAAAATCATTATTCTGTTTTAAAATAACTGAGTGAGTAATTACGTTTTCTCTAATGATGTAACCCCTCCAGCATATGTGATTCATAATACTACCTCTGTGTTGGAACGTGACGCCTCGAAGCACTTTCTTCGTAGGATGTTAGCAAGCACAATATAAAGGCCTAAAATTAGACACAAATTGACGGGGTCTTGGTGCGTGCATGGTGTGTGTTAACGGCTCCTGCAGTGAGAAGAAAATTACATAAGTGGTAGTCTGAGTAGTCTCTGATACACTCTTTGAAAGAAAATCTAGTTTACTTATTCTATTCTATAGTAGTAACAGGCAACATAGAGGAATCGGAGTATTTGATCAATTGAACCATAGACTCTTCAGAGTCTATGATTGAACACAAAATCCTGAGTCCTGAGCGTGACGCTACTTTGGAAATGTGACGGAGATGTGCTAGTCCTTCAAGAATGACCTCGGCAATGTGTGTGGGGGGCTCAGCGAAGCCGAACAACGAGACCGAAGGCCGAGTAGCGAGGCCGAAGGCCGATCGGCTTTGCCTCGATATATAGTTTTAAACTTCTCAAGTCGAGAGTCATTCTTGAAGGACTAAGATGTGCCGATGGGCATTCGCCATGAGACTGACACCACAGTGATGCAGAAATTTTTTTTTTTTTGCTATGTGCGAAATACAAATTGGCCTTAAATGTATCAATAACGCGAATTTGGTTATTTACAATAGATTATTTCAACTTTATATAGTCGAATTTCATCACAATAGATAACCAATTATCATTGCTGACGAAAGGAGATTGGTCTATATTAATATTATATATTACAAAAGGTTTTGGCGTGATGCACAATGCGTTCGTCGTGCGCCATCACAATTATGTGCCTGATAGCGAAAGCTTACATTGTTATCGTCACATCATTAGAAATTAATTTGAAATATGTAATTTAAGTGGCTCAATTTGGAATTTTGGATGTGTTAGATGTAAGCTTTTAGATCTAAAAGTCTTTGTACAGACTATTATCATCAAAATATGTGATTTTAACATGACAGGGGAAACATCACGTGAAGCTTTCAGCGTCGAACGTAGACAGGTAACGCCGACGGGCCAAGATAATATCATAATAATTTCTATAGCGAAGAAAATCGTGTTGCGACAATATATGTAGGGCACTAGAAAACCTGTCCGATCGATTTAAGTTTTCTACTATGAATGTTTGATCAAATAATTCAATATTAAAGCTAGCAGAAATGGGACAGGACGATGACGTTACTAAATACGTTAATCATTGAACCACATTGGTTTTTTTTTATTATTTATTAACACTTGGTTTCTATTCAGCACATAATTCCGCACATAATGTGTCTTGCTGTGCCACATATCAGAAATAGGTTTTGCACAGCGGTGTTTTCCACGAAAGCCTCAGTATTTTTAAGTGTTACATGGTTTTGATTGGTTTGGTGACAGTATAACTAGTTTATAAAACTTTTTTCTGGTTTTCTGGACCAATACTATTTATATGATTGAGTTACCTAGAGCTGGTAATAGTGTGGTTTTATGATTGGACTCATAAATTTATTATAGTATTCGGCAAGGTCCTTCAGCATTGTCCGACTGCTCTTCCTGATCGATGCTGAGCGAAAAATAACTAAGTCACGCTTGGGCCACATAAAGCTAGCTACGCAGTTTGGTCGACGAATGAGGTGCCGATGTGACGATGACGTCATTGAATTTGCCAATCAGATCCCCACTTCCGTTTGATGGGAATTCATACTACATGCATCAAATCCATATTTGATGACATACCTTGTTAGAGTTTCATGCTACTTCGCAGCACTTCATCAGACTGGCAACCTTGCTTCTTATAGTTGCTGCCGTTGGCGGCAATAAGCTGGTCGAAAATATTTGGTAAGAAATAGTTCCCCTCATTTCGATTCATGATGTTTTGCCCTCGTCGTCTGATTCAAATTGCCTCTCTAATCTGTCTTTTGTTCCTGTTGGTCTCCCTTGATCTGATATCGTCCATGAATAAAGATGAGATCGCGAGAGGAACTATTTCTTACCGAATAATTTCGACCAGCTTCTAGCGCCACCAACGGCAGTTCAGTTTTATTTTTCTTACCAGCAACAGGACAGAAGATAAAGCAAGGTGGACAGAAGATAAAGCAAGGTTGCCAGTCTGATGAAGTGCTGCGTAACAGCATAATATTGTAACAATTAAGGTATGTCATCAAAAATGGATTTGATAGTATAAATTCCCACCAAACAGTCATAATTGACAATCCAGATGAACCTAATACGACATTTATATCCCACTTTGTGTTTACGCTGTAAACAGCGCCAAAACAGGCATGATCCTCGCCGAAAACCATAGTATTTAGTATTCTTCTGAAGTGCTAAGTAAGGTTTTTTGCAGATGCGAGGTATCCTTCAAAATGCTTAAAGGGGTCGTGTTAGATTTCGTTACACGTATTTCAATTCTGCTTTTTCACACGTATATGTAATACTAATAACCACCTGGAATAGTTCTAATAGTACGAATTAGACTAAACTTTCGTCCTCCGTGATTTAGTAATTAAATTCCGGATCCGGAATACAGTTCAATAGCAGATGAATTTAACGCGGCGCTCATAATTTATGTATTTTATATTCAATTGTATAGATTTCTGTCTCTAAATTACTGCTTGTTACGATATACGAGTATATCCAAATAAGGTGATTGTTTTCTCATCTAATATGTTTTTATTTTACGATAGCTCATGTAACCCATTTAAAGCCATAAGATGTTGGTCCAACTTTCATTTTGTTATTCTTTAGCAAAACCGTCAGGAAGGGTTTTATGTCCATTATAAACAGAAATAATGAAGCAAAATGTAAGAAATCTCACTTACTATCTTGGCCTTTAACTGTGGAGCTTTACGGAGAGATCATAATCAGTCGGCTGCGGAGCAGTCGACTACAAGCTTTCTCCAACTATTGCGATCTTGGACAAGCGAAACAATTTTGTTTAGCTGCAGCATTCCTTCAGTATCTCCCAGGAGCTGCTGGACATACTGTAAGTACAGTGTACGTGGCCGACCCGGTTTCCTCTTCCCATGTGGTGGAATATAAAGGGCATATTCGTTCACAGGTTCGTCGTCTTCAAGACGCAGTGTATGGCCGAGAAATTTGAGTTGATGAATCTTGACTCTGGCAACCAGTGGAATGGTGTTGGTCAGATTGTAGATGGTTTCATTTGGAATCCGATCCAAACGTTTGTGTTTAACATGATTCTGTAGCAAGATGTTGCAAAGGCATTGATCTTCTTTTCCATGTTCTTGGTGATTACCTATGAGGTACTTAATATCTTACTAAGATACTACTCAACATTGCTCTGTTGTCTTACAAACACAACGAATTTGGTTCAAATCAAGTAAGTGTAAGTTGGAGGTCTGGGATTCAAGTCCCCGCACAGGCATGTATGTCCGGAGTTTTTTCTCTGGTATATCTGCCTATGCATGTTATGTTTCCATTTGTAAATTCATGTTTAAATGTGCTAGTGTGCGATGCGTAATTCTTCTTTCCCCTGTAAGTTTAGGATGATGTGTAAACATTACAAATATGCCAAAAAATGTTTTAAAAGATCGTACATTATTGCTTTAAAGCCATTATGTACGATATCCGACAAATTGTCATTATTCTTTAAATAAAATACTGAAATAATATTAGTAATAACTGCCGGGAAAGGTTTCTGTCAATTTTAAACTGAATAATAGAAAGTAAAAATACCTCACGGGTTATTTTGGCCGTTTAATATAATATGGCGTAATTAAAGTCCTTAATCTGCCTTTATGCCCAGCAAACACAAAAACGTTTTTAAAACGTTTTAAATAAGTTATATTTTGGGTTTGGGTTTAGGTTTAGGTAAAAACGTTTTAATAACATAAATGTCGGGTTATATAAAGGTCATGAAATCGTTTTAAAACGTTTTGTATGAAAACACACTACAGCAATATTTTTAAAATGTTTTCGAAATGTTCTTGTAAACTATTTTGTCAACACTTAAATAACATTATGTTAAAATATTTGCATCTAGCCAACACAGAAATGTTCTTAAAATGTTTTTTACAAAACGTTTTAATAACATTTAAATGTCGGGTTATATAAAGGTCGTTAAAACATTTTGAAAACGTTATTGTAAATATTTTGGGCAAACATTTTTGGCAAAATATTTTTTCAACCCCAAAATAACATTCTGTCCAGAATGATTTGTACCAAGTTTTCAAAAATGTTTTTGGAATGTTATTAAAACGTTTTTATGCCCTTTATATAACCCGACATTTAAATGTTTACTGTAAAACATTTGTGTTTGCTGTGCAGTAACTTACCAACAAATGTTATTTGATGTTATGAAAACGTTTTATACAATTAATGTACCCTTTATATAACCCGACATTTAAACGTTTTCTGACAACCTTTTATAACCTTTTGCGACTGATGTCGAAAACGTTTTGTGTTTGCTGGGTGTCAAAATTGCTCTGTTGATCTATAAACACAACAAATTTGACTGATTCCATTTAGGTGCAATTTGGGACATGTGAAAAACCCACACTTTCATATTATAAGATCGTATATTGTGGCTTTAAGGAACTTAACTCATTGGTTCTTGAAAATAAAATGGGTCTATAAGGAGAAACGTCTATTCTATAAAAGATGGCAATAACCAGTGAAAATAAACATGACGTTTGGAGATGAAGATGAAAATAGTTTACTGAGAAAGAAAAGATACAATAACAACATGGGCACAGCTGGATATGCCAAGTGGCTGTTTTACACGTGACATTAAACAGCGATATGAACAGACGGAACGGAACTCTTTAATAATACTGATACAAATTCCAATCTAATGTCGCTTTAAACACCAATCATACGTCTATGATCGTCCGGTACCTCCCAAGGTATTTGAAACAAATAGTTAATGCATGTCTAGAAGCCACTATCTATATATCTTACTAAAGTATGACGTCAGAATGACTTTTGTGTCGTACTCGTAACTATAGAAAATTATCGATGGAGCCTCGTTGAAACGTACCAGCCAATAAAATTGTAGAAATTTACGTATTTCATGTCGAGAAAATATAACATGAGTTTCCCTTTTCTTTGAAACGGTTCAAAAATAGTTCACGTAATAAACGTAATTGATAGGAATAGTAGAACTGACGGAAAAGACACCAAAGGTAAAACTGGTCAAGAACACTCACTTTTTGAACCGACTATTTCAGAGAAACCATTCTCCGTCATCAGCGGTATAATGCTGTTGGTAGAGTGACTGATGATTCTCCAGTGTTTCTAGATGTTGTTGACAATGTTCTTTTTGTCGTTTGTGATGGTGTTTCTAGAAGAGAATTATATATTCTAGAAAGTTCTCAAGACAACCTTTTTTGTTTAGCCTACCTTTTCTGAAACAATGGTGAGTTTATACAATTGTAGGCCTAATCCTTTCATTTCTTCCCAAACACAACGTTTCTATAAAGCCCGTCATTTGGAGCATTAATTTCTAGACGGTGGTTAACTATTTACCCGAAGCTCTGCTATAAACATTTCCCCTCTATGCACTATTCCAGGGGGGTATGACGTAGTTCATCAACCTCATAGATCGTGTGCATCCGATGGTCTTTACCAGGCCGGGCCTTTGCAATTATTTTGTCTTAATATGGGCATACTGATTCCATATATGCGGATTATCGTAAAGGCCATCGATGTTACTAATTATGCAATTATTGAATACACGAGTGATGCAGTTACGGAGCGATGCAGAACATCTGTGTAAGAGATTTTGTTTACATTTTATTTTCATCTCCGAAAAAAAAGTGAAACGGACGCCGACAAAATATCACTGCGTGTCCCGTCATTAGTTTGTCACCATTAGGTCTATAAAATGTATACAAAGTTCGGTTTCAATAACAGGAAACTTTTTTTGGCGATGACACCGTGTCCATAAGGCATAGACATGTTGTTTTTTGCCCCCGAAAGGTATTAGTGATCGTGCGCCATTATCGTGATTATCGGGGATTCCTTTTTTGTGATCAAAGCACCAGCCGAAATGTCCGTATTCCAGAATGTAATGAACATAAATCTGTACTCCCCCGGGGAGATGATGTATTTTGCGACACTCATACCCACTTATTCGAAGAGAGGAATTGAAAATGTAGAGAGAGGTTTTTACCAAATGTGTGGTAAGATAATTGAATACACATCGTGGTCTTTTCATGTGACGTACTTCACGTCATTTACTAAACTGATTATCATGATTATAATGATCGGCGAAGGAGGTGGGCATGGAGGGAGAAGAGATCCGAAACTTCTCCATAGAGTGGATCACATCAATGGAGAATAATAAACATGTGATGTTGGTTATTCCGTCCTCTGGAGTATGTGAACGATATTGCTTATTCCATAGAGAATGCGAGTGGATATTCCTCGTATGTTACTAAAAAAAAAGCCTGAGTTTATCTCCATAAACATGATAAATATTGAAATTGGCTGGTATGGTGGAATCATGTATGGTACGAACATGTATCTGTTGTTCCAATTATGTATGCCAAAAAACACGGACCCGCGTTTTCGCCTTGTTTATTGTATCTAAAAATGCAACTGAATTAGGGATTCAATAATCAATGTTTCACCGTTACTCATCACCGTTTAACAACGATGCGTCCGCGTCGTCTGCGTGGTTTACTTTGCGAGGGCAGCTTTAGCTGAAGTAAACCACGCAGATTTTATTCGACAATCGGTTCATCACCTTCATGAGAAATATATATTATGTGCGATTCAAATTTATAGGGTCAGTGCGTCAACTTTCTCGAGAAAGGAACGTCAGTGCGTGCCCAAGCGGGCGTCATGTGCATTGACTCAAAGAACTTGCGCGATCATCAAAGACGGTGCACTGCGACAAAGTACTGACGTCACGAGGAAGCCAGGGGGACTATTACAGATAATATAAGTTTTTGAAGACTCTTAGTCTTAAGGGATCTAGAATGAGCGTTTATGGCGTTTCGACAGTATTTTTTTGTGGGACATGAGAGCACCTCAGACGTATCGAATTGCATTCTGAATACGAAGCATGTTGTTCTGATATCAAATAATTTTCATTTTTTGAAATTCACGATATAATACAAATTAAATGACAAATTATTAAAATTTGATATTTTTCAATTTTTGATATATAACAGTCCTCGAAATAAATTTTATAAATCTAATGATATATTTTTAAAGTGTATGTAGATGGGAGGAAAAGCCGACGATCAATTGAAAATTTTGACCTTTCATATTGAAGATATGGATTTTTTTCCCAAAAAGACCTATTTTTTTTTTTTGTGTTTTGGGAAAAAAATCCATATCTTCAATACGAAAGGTCAAAATTTTCAATTGATCGTCGGCTTTTCATCCCACCTACATACACTTTAAGTATAAATCATCAGATTTATAAAGTTTACTTCAAGTACTGTTAAATATCAAAAATATCAATTTTAATAATTTGCCATAAAATGTGTATTACATTGTGAATTTCAAAAAATCAAAATTATTTGATATTAGAATGATATTCTTCGTATTCAGAATGCAATTCGATATGTCTGATGTGCTCTAATGTCCCACAATAAATACTGTCCAAACGTTCATACCCCTTCCCTTAAGGGTACTTGCCCATCAGTTTCATTCAGGGGCGTGTTTGAAAAACGGCACAGCGCATTAGTAAAAAGAATAAAAAATACTAAAATTTTCACCGGGGTTCGAACCACTGCCAATTGCACTATGAATGCTAAAGATGCATACTGTGCCACGGTGACTGTGATTAACATTCGGCGATTTTCAAAGATATACATATCAACACGTTTCTAGTGTATTGAAAATCAGATTTTGGTAGGAATACGGTCATAAAAAAGACATATGACTCTACTTGTCTGTTTGTTTTTCATTTAATACAAATTAATTTTGATGAATTGAACTGGTACGACTCTTAGCACTCGTGATAAACGACGATTAATTTAGTAATAATAAAATGAAAACGCTGGGTCATTCACGACGTCATTTGTTATTCATGTCAAAACCTGGGGAGGACTACACACATCCGTGTTGCATGTATACGTGCGCAATCGATACTCAATGATCCAGACAATAGCGTTTGAATATACCGCCCTGCTTGACACATCTTGTCACTTGCGGGAAGATATACTAGGGTAGGTGCAGGTAATATGGGACAGCAGGTAATATGGGACACCTGTTTTCATTTTAACAAAAAGTAGCTTAGAGAAGGTAAACACTTTAAGTTGATTTGTTAAGTGTTTAGAGACATCAATTGTGCTTCTAGAAATGCTGTTTTGGAGTCTGTGTATCAAACTCCTGGAAATCAATGCCAAAAAGAGTGAAATTGCCCAAAAAATTATGTCGTTTTTTTGGCCTGATATAAAATCAATGACGTCACATTTTATGATTGTGTATCCAAAAACTCTGGTACTGAGGGGCATTTGTCATTTTTATGATCTTTAGGTGATGGGTTAAGCTTATCAGCAGGTAAAATTCCACTGACACGTGGTACTTCCCTTTTATAAATGATTATTTTCTCTGATTTTCAACTGAATGGGTGCAGGTAATATGGGACACATAGGAAATTGTGTGCATTGTCAATGCGAAAAGCAAAACTATTTAGAAAATTGAATTTTCTTGTAGAAATTTGCATTTAACATTCAAAATCATGTAACAAAAATGTTTTTAGAACAAAAGAGTCATTTTCTGAACTTTTTGATTTTCACCATAGAGATAACACAGTGTCCCATATTACCTGCACATGCAGGTAATATGGGACACTTGACGATGACGTCATTTTGATGTCATAGCGTCCAAACAAACATAAAAACGAGATAACATTGCCTGTTTTATTAATCTTAAAGGACAGGTTGTTCATCATAACAATCTCTTTTGGGCATATCTTCTATAGTTTTTATGCACATAAGCTAAACGTCCTTAATGGTCCCATATTACCTGCAGGTACCCTATATGCCTATACCCTAATAGCTTACAATAGATACCCCACCGTAAATAGGTCTCTTTATTACCTCGCTGTGCTAGTTTATACGCCTAGCGTACGCACTTTTGAACCATATTTTGTTCAAAAATGATAGGAAGGGACTGTTTTCAGCTAAAATGTTGGTTATCAGCAGATGCTTAATGATACCGGGAAGTGTTGCAGAAAGGTAAGCGTACTCTTTATTTATTCAAAATATCACATATCAATGAATTTAAATTGGAAATCCAAAAAGGAAATGTCAGGTCAAAATTCTCACCTTAGAATTATTGTGAAATAAAATCAAACCAAATTTAGGCTCCGCAAACAACGTCCTATTATTCCCATTGGTGTTTGCTACAGGTGCATATAATAAATTATGTTTTGGGGCTAAATTTGAGAAGAGTTAATGCCTCGAGTTTCAAAATACACCGAGTGGTGTTTTTTGATCAAAAACATCGACAATTCAAGACTCTGTAAAAACAAATCAAGAATTTTCTGGGATAATTGCAACTAAGTATAATAAAAGTTATGATCTAAGCTACCAGATGCATCATTAATTTCCTGACTATGATATTTAGTTGTGGGAAAAGATTACTTTAATGTTTTGGCGGGATTATTTCCCGCCAAAAATTTCAACCGAAAAGAGCATGTAGCCTTAACATACTTAATATCTGTTCTATTTGTGGCAGACAGATAATAATGCTAACATAAGTAGAACGTTGTGATCCTGTTCTGTCAAATCATCATTTTATGTGTTTTGTTGACGAGGTGTGGTAAATATATATACAACTAATGATAAGCTTCTATAAACATGAGAAATCTCAACGTCGACGCGTCGCCTCCGCAGCTGCAAGATAATTTAAATTACATTACATTCATTGTATGTTATGTTTGTAACATGCAATGCAATAATGTAAGCTATACGGGAAAAAGGTAGATATAAACGTACGTGGTACAATGAGGGTGGAGATTTAAAGTGGCGTGATCATTGATGGTGTGAACGTTATCCTGTTTTACAGACTGAAATGTTTCAATATATAGGACAGGGTTAGACAATAACACAATGTTTTGCTCCATTAGAATGTGGAAAGCATTATGGAATCATTTGATTTACGTTGAGCTCATTTAGTTGCTCGAGATAAGAAATTGAACGCTGACCAGTCAGATTTATGTGCAATGATGTACATTCCAAAACAAATTAAACGATTTATCTAATTAGTCGATCATTGATCTCCTGATATACTTGTGATTGTCCATTAACAGAGCGATACATTTGGACAATTGAATGATAGACAACAGAGTATGATTGAATCAAGAAATATCGTCACATTTTCGATAACTTGTAAATGTAGAACGTTATGATCATCCTACGAGATGTCAAATCATATCTCGTGTTACATACGCCATGATAACGTTATTCCATAGACATCAGGATCAGGCCTTCATCTGAAAATTTTAACAGATAATTTAAATGAGAGCTACATCAATTGTCAAGTCATATATACTTGACGTTTATAATATGTAATGCAATATGCGGAGCATAGCAGAGTAGATTACGTTGTATATGACGGGGAGATTTGAAGTGACGTGATGTTAAAGGTATCTAGTGATAGTGTTTGTCAGTTGGTCATCTTTAGCTAGTCAAGAGTTCTAGCAGGAAATAGGTCACGATTAGGAAAGAACAGTGCAAATATTTTGAGATGTTATTTACTAAAATTCAAACAGGGTCGAACCCACAACCTTTGGATTAACAGTCGAGAGCCTATACCACTACGCTACGAATCATTCTGACAGAAATGCGTTCGTTTATCATACTTATTAATTACGGAATGAAGCGCATACACAATATATATACTATTACTTATCTATTATTAATAAATACGTATACAATCTCCGATCAATAATAAACCTTGCCTCCGACTATGCGGTTCCTATACAAATGTTGATCGGTAAAAAAAATCGCTCCCCGGCAAAATCATCATTGTTATTCTTCTCGGAAAGCCAGCAAGTGGAAAACGCACATTGGGGCCAAGTTTGTCAAATACATAGCAAAATTAACCAAATCCATAAATCAATGTTATTGTATTGCTATGCATTCTTTGCTATTGCTGCTGTTGTTTTTGCCATTATTGTTGTTGCTATTGTTACTGTAATTTGTCGTAATAGTGTTCATGTTCTAAACAACATGCTGCCTTTTACAACCTCATCGAGAGTGTGAGTTTTGCCGGTCTCCTTGCGAAATCCCTTGGTGAAGACGGGAGTCAATAACACCATTAAAACAACAATACTATTCTTACTTAATACTCCTAGCAACAAGGCCTCTAGAAAGTTATCATTATGGATTTGTTTTTGTAATGGTCGGTCACATCAGGTAATTGTCCCCAAACTAATAATTATTCCATAATATGGCTTTGTTTTAAGAGGATTTCAAAGGCGAGTCCGGACGAGCTCAAGCGGACTTAAACACGGCCGATTATTCATTTATCTTTATTTATGCATTCTTTATGTTAGTGATTAGGGGTCGTTTTCGAAAGATTTACACGCTTGAAATATTTATGTAAGCTTACGCTAGGATCTCATACATGCGCATCTTTAAGACACAGTTCTTTAACCTCATAATATTCGTACATTAATATAATGACCTTTAAATGTGTTGGGTGCACAACACCATCTTGGTCACATTTTCGGCTGTGATTATCAAATGAAGGTCAGTAAAATTTGCCACTGATCATTTTGGGTCTTAGCGTACATGTTTCAAAAATGTCATCCTCCATGCCATGTAATCTGATCAAAAGATTTGGGGTTATTGTCGATGAGACTGTAAAAAGACTAGATAAAATATGCGCAATAAATAAAATATGTTTCATTTTTATACTAAAGGAGTGTGTAACATTTCCTCTTTAGGATTATTGCTCATTATATTTGGGCATAATGGATTTTTTTCCGAAGAATAATCGGAATCAATATTTATATAGATAGCGGTTAGATCTCAGCTGATGTTTATGACGGAAGTACCATGATTAAAGGATCAGATGTTTGCGAACATTGACATGATTAAGTTTATTTTTATAATTGTCTTTTCTGAATTGTATAATGATTTTTTGTTCGATAACGAATTAAAAAGACTTGTTTGCATCTGACGTCAAGGCAAAGGCCCGGTGTGATTGGTTGCTGAACTGCGCAGTACGGCATTTTCGGTCTGGTTGACGTCATCCGCAAACTAGTCGGTTTAATTATGTATTTTACGGAAAAAGTAAAATGCACGTATTGAATATGCAGCACAGCGTCATCATCCCTATATCTTCGTCTCAAAAATTGCCGTGATAGTACGATGAATCCTCTCGTTTTTCACCAGCTACGCATGGCGATTTTGTTCGAGATAGGTCGAGCGACTCAGGCTAAGCATACCATTTACACACGATATGAGATTCCACAGAGCCTGCCACAGAGTTTCTATTCTATGTTTTTACGATTTGCGCATGATCAGTATCCCATATGATATTGCTATTACAAGAAATTTTATTTGTTGTCAGGTAAATCCCAGGTTTTATTTTTAATACACTAACTGGAAATGAAATACACTAATTAGCGGGGACTGCTGTTTGCTGTGGATATATTTTACTGCATTTTATAAGTAACGATTTTGATCATCAAAATAAAAAATTGTGATATATTCAACGGTTTGAGAATTCCAAGTCTATACAATACACACTATGCCACTTTCTTTATCTGCGTCAATAATAGATTCTTAATAGATACGCGTACTCGCTATTTGGACCAATCGGAGGTGCACAGCAACAACGGGACTGATCGATTTTAAGCCCTAGGTAATTCCTTGCAAAATGCAGGATTTAATTTGATTAAAATTTGTATGATATTTTTATATTTGAATTGAAGTGTTTAAGAATGAGAATAAAGGTATTGTTTTTAGCCGCTGTCGTGCATCTATCGTCTCATATAACACGGGCGACATCATTATTTTTGGCGTAAAACAATGTCGCCCGTGTTGTATGAGACAATAGAGAGATTGCGGAGAGGCGTTCACTGCAAACGCCATACGGGTTACGGATTTCTGCATTTTGCGGTAGAACGTCATAGTCCCGTTCACATCAAACTAGCCTCCTACGCAGCCAGTTTGTGTCGGTCCTAACGCTCGTCGTTCCTAGTATGTTCGTGATAGCCGCATAGAGTCTGACCCAAGACTACGTGTAAACGCAATTGCAATCATGATGGCGCTATGCTGAGACAAATAATCTAAAGGTATTAGGAAGCACCCATTGATTCACCTTGGGTGCATCGAACCAGAGAAGATTATCTTCTTTCATCGAACTACTTTCCTCGGTATTGATATGCAAATACGACTGGCTGTATCTATAATGCTCTAAGCATTCAGTCCAGATTAGCGATATTTGAGTTTTGCGGGCTATTGGAAAATGAGTACAGGCCTATGTTCACACGTGTATGCTATTTGTCTAAATAATCTAAACAGAGTTTGGTGTTGGATGCCTAGGAAGTCTTGGTGTATATTATTCGAATAACAAGAAACAAACTCCATTATCATATAAATAATACACTGTTTACTTTCTAAAGCAAAATGAAAATAGATAATCTAATATGCCTAGTTACTACCCATCAAACACAAATATATTACAGAAAACGTTAAATGTCGGGTTAAAGGTTATGTGAGGGTCAAGGGCATTAAAAGTTTTAATAACATTCAAAAAACCCTTTGTTCTAAACTTGCTGATAAACGTTCTAACACAATAGACACTTAAATATGTTTGCCAAATGATATGTTACTATAGCATTTCGAATTTTGGCTTGAAATGTTGTTGTATTATTTTTTCAGTATAACACGAGTTTTCATGATTTTTATATAAACATACATCGATATGTTATCAAAACGTTTTAACTAAAACCAAAAACACATGCATTATCATGTTTTAAAAACATTTTGGAGCTTGCTGAATAGTATCCATAAGCAAAACACTTTGACAGCTGTTTAATGCACAACAAAAAAGCAAGGCGAAAAATAGCGTTGCACAAACTTCTGTTCCCCGTCCCAAACAGACAATTATACCGCATTTATGCCGTAACACGACACAATCTTGCCTAAAACGCCTCTTCGCAAGCTGATTTTTGGACGGCATTTTCCACACACAAATGAATAGGCAATCTACCCGTTCGAATTCGCGTCGAAAAAAATCGAAATTTGTTCACTTCTTCTTGTCTATACGAGATCAAATTTTAACCCCCAAAATGGATGTTATGTACATGTCGGACTCTACTTGTTCTATTAGGATACTTTGATTCGTTTCATAACATGATAAACATAAAATTTTTCTGCATTTTATAATGCGTTTTTTTGTCATTTTGGAACGTCATTTTTGCTACCAACCGCAACGTAATCGCCTTACGGTAATTCCACGATTGACCAATTCACAATAGATTTCACCCTCTAGAGGGCATAATAACCGATTTTCGACTAATGTAGCTTGCCGTTCGCGTTCCCGTGTCACGTTTCACGTAAATTTCGCAATCTCTCTGATAGATGCACTCCAGCGGCTAAAAACAATACCTTTATTCTCTAAAATTATTGATTTCAATCGAATTGAATACATCGCTCCATTTTGAGTTTGTAGTTCACCACTGAGCGATCTAGCGATCGATTGCTAGACAATCAGATAGAACTCCTTTTCTTGCGTTCGGTGAAATACCACTCGCCCGTCGCTCATCAACGGAGTATTAAGTTTATATTTATAATATAGGGTGTCGACACTGTGTGCAGCAAAGTTATGGAAATAATTTATTTACTGGAGGCTGAATAGAACTGTTACGAAGATCTAAAAAAACATCTACCAAGACACATAACCTTAATATGCTTGTACACTCATTTGTGAATGTGATGGGTACACAAACGCATTCTGGACAACTTGAGGTCACCTTTTTGAGTTATGGTTGTTGGATGAAGGTCATTGAACTATGGCGTGGATATGCAACTATTGGCTGACCATGTTTACTTATCATGATTGATGCGAGGACCGAATTTGAGCTGCGCATCGTCAAGATACACAGTCGTGAAAACAAATATTAGCGCGTGTAAGGTTGTTCACGACCGAAAATAATTATATCCTACAAACATCTCTCAGTTCAAAGTGCAATATCAGACGCATAATAGCTAATTACGCTCTTAAAAATATTTTACCCAACTTGAGTAAAAAGGTCACAACTCAACCAAATGAGTAACAAAACACTCAAATTGAGTAAATAATACCCAACAATGAGCTCATATTAATAGATAATACCCTCAATGTTATGAGCCCAATGTTGAGTATTGTTTCCTCAATTTGAGTAATTTTTGACTCATTTTGTTGAGTTGTGACCTTTTTACTCAAGTAGAGTAAAATATTTTTAAGAGTGTAATTAGCTATTATATGATATTCCACACAAAAATCTTTTTCAGTGTACTGAATGCTTTAGTTGTTGTTAAGTTTCACGTCTTACTTTTCTCAAAAAAATAAATACAGTTATTCTTAATGTAAACGTACCCGATCCCGGATCTCCCCATACTAACGACATTTCCTCTCACGAGCAAACCTGTTGGTATGTCGCGTTCGTAGGTCTGGTGTGTGTATGTTTATTGCGCGTGGGCGGGCTGTATTTGTAAACTAATATAAGTGAGGACATTATTCTATACTACATGTACAATGTGAGTTGATACTGGGACCCCAGTATCCATAAAAAACATCAAAGCCGCAGGGCCGGCAGGCCCGAGGCCGGAGACTCCCATACGACGACTATAAAACACTCCAAGCGAGTTCCTATATAGGAGGGCCCGCAGGGCAAGAAAGCCCAGTGACCTTGACACCAAAGAATATATATTCTACTTTTTTTATACTTATACCCCATATTCGTCTTAAATACATGTTTACGTGGATCGTGGTAAACATTTCGTAACTATTTTCACTGTTTTCTTATGACGTCTTACATTATTATACCTAACTACATGTACAATTAAATTATTTGTAATGTAAGTTTATCCAATTCCAGATTTCCTCACATGAACGATTGTTCCTTCAACGAGCAAACTTGTTGATATTTTGCGTTGGGTGTCTTTGTGGGAGCATGTGGTATGTGGGGTGTCTCGTGCTGTGTATTGGTTTTTCTCATGTGTTTATAGTTTGTGGGTGTGGGTGTGGGGTGCGTGTGTGGAGTGTGGTGTATTTACCGACAAACGCGGAGTTGTGTTCATTTAACACAATTCAATCATTTGCTCACCATGTGCTCACAGTGAATAATAATTGTCATAACTATTATTAAACGTATAAGAACGACTCATCACAAATGCGAATATTATGCATTAATATGTTTAAATAAACTTATTGAAGGTAAGGGGCTGTGCAATAATTATGAGCCCTGGGGAGGGTAAAATTGGGGGGCAAGAAATTTTTGGCGAGCCAAAGGGGGGCAAGCAATTTTGGCAAGCTGAGAGGGGGGCAAGCGATTTTTGGCACACATTCATGGGGCGCCTTTTTAATAAAACGCTCTAAAAAGGCTTAGGAAAACAGTACGGAAACGCTTAAATATGCACATTTTCCTGCTCGCTGCGCTCGCAACAGGTATATAGACCATTTAAGGTTTGTAAATTGGGATCCCAAAAATTTGGCATGCGCAAGGGGGGGCAAAGAATTTTGGCGGGCCGAGAGGGGGGCAAGCGATTTTGGCAGGCCGAGAGGGGGGGGCAAGCGATTTTTGGCGAGCCGTTTGAAATTTTACCCCGGGGGCTCATAATTATTGCACAGCCCCTAATAATGCATTGCATTAGCATATACATAAATTTATCAAATAGTATGGCTTAGTATGAAAGTTACAAATCGGTGTATTTGTATATAATATGACCTATAATAACTACCCGTGGAATACATTGCTTTTACCTGAAAGACCTTTGAGAAATATAACCCTGAAATTCTTGCTCTCTTCTCTTGAGACAGAGCCGTTGATTATATTAGCCTTGAATATGCGTCTTAAATATGTGTACGTGGATCGTGGTATAACATTTCAAGAAAAAACATTTTTTCACTGTTTTCTTTGACGTCTGCTAAATATTTATCAATATATAACGTCATGTTTTGACAAGTTTTAGTTAAAACCATAGACTTTTTCATGATAATGTCTTACGGAGTATCAATAACGTTTTCAAGTGCAGTAACAACACTATATCGGCAAAATTAATAAATATATACATAGCATTAGGCTTCATTGTGACGTTCAAAATATTTAGCTTAGGAGGACATATTTTGATTATACATACAAATTATTATTGTTCATGTTGTTTTCAAACTCTTTGCCGACGGAAAAAAAACACGTAGAGATCATTGTTCAATGTGTGTTGAGAACAAAAGTCACAGTAAGGTTTCAAGTACGGCTTCAATGGTAAAAGACTAATTTTACATAGTATTACTTATATTATGTGGCCCAAGGTCAGTATGATTGATTCATACGTACCTTACCGTATACTTTTGACTGTATTGTGTAGCGTATAATTAGCTTTATTTGCAAAATTAATCAGTTGTATATATTTTCCCTTCTACATATTAATTTGCGCATGAAGTAATACATATTCAGGATGAAAAACACATGGCAGAAAAACATTTATAATTGAAGGGTGAAGCAAATTATTTGAAAGAAGGTGCGAAATCGGGTAAATTTGCTGCATATTTTGATATAGGAGCGCAGAAAGAGAGACAAACGAACAATCACGAGACACACAAACCAACTCACATACACCCACCCTACCCCACCCATCAACACATAAAAAAGACATATCTGAACACACATTTACGCACATTAATTCATTCCTCGAACGCTGGAGACCACCAAGCCGGGCCAACAAGTTTTCTCGTGGAAGGTAACAATCGTGCGAAATCGGGAATCGGGTACGGTTACATTACGAATGAATTGTTGCATAATTTCAGGCTTCAAATTGACAAGACTTACATGAACACGAATTTGACACCGTGAAAACCTTTCTTTCTCATGTCAGTGGCGAAAATCAAATTATAGTTTAACAACAAAACCTTAAATTTACTTCAATTCCTTCAACAGATATTAAAAAACATATTCGTTTATCACCAAATTCTTCAAACTTTTCAAATAGCCATGGATAAAACATGACTTCGCCAGCAAAGAGCTGCACACCTCAACAATGGTCAATATCTTTATTTATTAACACTTGTGGTCAGTGCGATCAGTTTACCACGTGGCCTCAGTCTCCCGCGCTTTGACATTTTAACGAATATCGTCTGCTTCATGTTACTGAATACCGCGTGAAAGCGAAATGTTATGTCTTCTAAGCTTTCATTGAAAATAATGGTTCAATTTAATACAGACTACTAGGGCTTGAAATCCTGCACCGTCTTACCCGCGTTTCTTGAAAGAGAAAGTAAGAGAATATCTTCAGCATAATCGAAAATTTCTCTTTAGATTTAGCAGACATATGTCCAGGTGCGAATAGGATGAAGTACGTACCCTAGGGAACTTATAATAGTTAAGTCAGGTTTAACTCTATACCATAATTAGAATACTCTGGTACGGTTGGGCGTGTGTACAGCGAAGAACAAACTCGCATCAACTTCCTAATGCCTTCAAAGTGCGACAAACACTCAATACAAGGGATATTTTATGTCAAATTAAAGTGATACCAATATGCTATAAAAAGCATATTGGTATTTACTTACAAACTATAAATCAGTATAATTATGCTTATAATTAACACAGTTCCTGATTATTTTTAATTAACATTAGACATCTCTCTGACGCAGGCCCGTACGCAGGGGGGGTGCGGGGGGTGCGACCGCACCTCCCCAAATTGGCAAAAGTCAACAAAAAGTCCCAAAATTTCAGAATTTGCGAGCGAAGCGAGCAAAAAAATCAGTTTTTTTACGCTTTTTTGGTCAAAAAGGTCCAAATTTGGGGAAGAAAGTCCACTTTTCACAAAATCGCCCCCCCCCCTTGGAAAAAAAGTCCACTTTTTCAAAATCAGCACCCCCCCAAAAAAATCCTGCGTACGGGCCTGCTCTGACGTGATAACAACATTCGTATTCACATCTCGGCAGACTTAAAGAAAGGCACTTGCGAATGGTGTTATGTTCTCTTTGGAAATATTCTGTATAAAGGTCTTGCGGTTGTACATTGATTTAGGAAAATGGGAGGTACAGTCGCCAATAAGGGGATGGGAAGACTCAGGAGGCCGAATGAGGCCGAATTCTGGGGCCGAAATAAATACAAGTAGAAATGAGAAGTCGAATCCTGAGAATTGACAACAAGATGTAACATTTCAAACTCTGTTTGGCTAGACTTCGGCAGCACTGTGATGATCATGTTGACCTTGATATTGGGTCACGGTGGTTGAGGTTTCACAATTGAAAGTATAATGTCCTTATTTTGTCTATCGTGGACAAGCTAGTTTAAACATGGAGTTTGCAAGAAACCCTGGGTGAAGCAAACAAAATGCGAAGGGTTGATGATATTTGGCCCTTCTCCAATATCCTATTTATATGAGCTGCCAGCTCATTCAACATGAGGTTGATGGGATCCCCAACGACCCACGCACCTCTTGCTACACCACTGAAGGAGTGGAAACCACACCTCAACTGCGGTGGATAGGGTCATCATCAGATTTAACTCTCTTTATCATTCACTTATCGATTAACGTCTGCCAGACGTTCAAACGTCAAGGTCAATACCCTTTCAACCCTCTTATTAATTGTTGATAACCGAATTTGATATATTACTCATCAGAATTAGCTCAAAACTTTGAGCACCGTCCATGATTTATGTGAAATCCAGCACAAATAACAAAGATACATTTTTTATAGTACTTCCATTTCTATTTTCAAGTTGCTTACATTAATATTCACAATTTCGATTTGCAACAAAAACAATGTCTTGAAACACCCACACTCTGACGCTAATATCCTGCAAAGGCATATTACATCGTGAATATGCAATTATAAGCATAGTATTACCTGAAACAAGAAGTTTGTCAAATCCTTTGATTATCATGAGAGACAATATATAAATATCCAGGTTAACATGTTATCGCGCCCAGTCGTTGTTGGACTAACGTTAGTCCAAAAACAGGACAGTCACCTCGCTTGTGTAAAGACAGATGCTTAAATATATCTCCGATGGATAAACATACAAAGAAATTATAGGCCACACCGTTTCTAGCTAGGCTAACAGCCCTGTATATTCGGCGAGATATACATTATGAAATATCTATCTTTAGAGGATGCGGAATTGTCGCGACCGGACATAAAATGCCATCGGCCTAGAAAATTGAACGACACCATGATGTGCCAAAATAACATCAGCCTCATTGCCAAACCTATTCAATAACCTCATTTCAGCAATCTTAAGTCTAAAGCTGACCTTAAATTGTGGAGTATGAGTTTTAGTATCCAACAGATGCAAAGGTCATACTGTGCGTGTATAAGTATATATGGGTCAAAGTACTTTGTCCTGACAGATGAGAATGTTTTAAATCCTAGAGCGAGTTGCCGTTTCTGAAGTAGTCTTGCGTAGAGTGTAAAGTGTGCTGAGGCTTGTGGATCAACGTTTAGGCGTTGTGCCTGTGCGTAGCGCACTATAAATCACTGCGCTTTTTTTTTTTTTAGATAATACCGAACGTTTTACTTTGATAGCCAACGCGCTGCAGGGATGCCTCCCGGGAGTTAACTGCTTACGTAGATGAGCATATTGGATATGTATAATATCATAGACGGAGCATATTTTTGTGGCTGCCACGCCGTGCTATATATTATTATGGCCAGCAGGCCGTTGCCCTAACGCTATATAAGTATACCGTGGATATAAGCACTAGGTACGTTAATGTTGCAAAAGTCGGACACATTTAGACATGCGCAGAGATGCTCATGACGAATCTCCCGCCTGGCAATGAAATAGGGATCCGCTTATCGACTAAGTGCAACAACCTAGTAGCTGCTAACTGGAGATGCTTTCCTTATTTCCGAACGCTATAAGCATTCCACATGCTTAACAGGCGTATATTGTCGTAATACCCATATGCCAACGTCAAATATAAAAGTGCTATCTCCGGGGAGATTTGCGTATAAGATCTAGCCTTTGAAAATATAAAGTTTATAATGGTTATTTTATAGGTTCCTATAGAGCCGATCAATGGATATGATATTGTTTGAGTCACATGAGCTCAGCTCGTAGCCTTGATTTTCCATCAGTGTTAAGAAGTTGTAAGGATTCTCATAATAGCTTTTCAATCGATGAGTATTTCGTTGAAGTAACAACGCAACGTAACCCACGGCGTGCAAAATGAACCGCTAAGTGAAAGAATACTTTGATTACATCGCGATAGTACAAACAACGTATACGTTAGTAGTATGTGTTCGGTTTTGTCTTTCATTCAAGTAGTTTTATACTCATGTCATTGTTTCTTTGACGAATGCTTGCACCGATAAATAGGCTATTCCATTTAAAATCCACACTACCCCTGTGGAAGATTTAGCTAAAGTCGGCCACAGAGGGAGTATCAATTTTGAATAGAATACACAATTGGGTAACTTCCATTTGAAATATTTACTCCAGTTGTGGAAGATATAAGTAAATCCATAATACAGGAGGAGTATAATAGGTTTCTAAATGATTAACTCTGACCAATTACATTTGAAAAACATACTCCTCCTGTGGAAGATATTCCCAAAATCTTCCACAGGGGTAGTGTGGATTTCAACTGGAATAGCCAAATGTATCCGTATCGTCTTTCTCTTGTGATACTATCACTATATGATATTATCACAGTAGTATATAACAACATTTGAGACTTTTAATAGTGCTGCATTTCATCATGTCACACACTTAAAGATACATCGCCAATTGCTGAAAAGTTGTTTAGTTGTAATGTTATGAGAAACAATACTTCAAGTAATTTTTCCGCCATTGGAGATCATGGTTATTTTCGCGTAAAGAGTGACCGTCACAAGATTTTAAATGGTCAGGAATAAATTTGCTTACCAGAATTTCGTTTTAATCAAAACAGATTTAAATATTTTAGCTCATCAAAACAGCTAATAGCGAGGTTTACTTTGTTTGGTTTGCAATTTCAATAATCTTTACACTATAATGTTCGTAGTAGGTCATATAAACGGCCAAACTGATACGAAAGGATTAACAAATAAGATGCGGAAACATGTCAACCATCTCGATTCCGCTTATGGTCTTACAATAATCTACTTAACGGTAATTATTGAACACCTTGAAGTGCTGGGAGCCAAAATGGTCTCGATTCCAATGCATAGTTTAATAATAGCTATGCAACTGACCTATTTCAGAAGTCATCCTTAAATTAGGGAGTATGAGTTTGTGTACCTAATACATTCAGAGGTCATTGAGTGTACAAGCATATTGGCGTTAAAGAACTGTGTACTCTAATAACTATGAGATTTAGATATCTTATGAAAAATTATTGTCCCCTTAATATATGACCTTGCTCACCGACTCATAATTATTTAACAACATCTAAGCTGTTTTTGTCATGTTTTGACAAGTTTTAGTGAAAATCCATCGATTTTTATTTCATGAGAGTGTCTTTCGGATTGGCAATGACGTTTTCATGTGTAGTAACTACACCATAAATGCAAAATGTAATAAATACATAACATTATACTCGATTGCGACGTTCAAAATATTTTTCAGAACCAAAGAGTATCATGGTGTGATTATACATTCAAAGTAATATTGTAATATTTGTAATATTTTCCAACTACCTGCCGACGGAGAAACATGTATAATACAAATAATTGTTCACTGCCTTTTGAGATCCAAATCTATTCAGAATCACAGTATAATTTTCAATCGTCAAAGCCCAATTTTACATAGTAATTCTTCTAATTAAGTTGATATTATTGTGATGGGCTCAAGGTCAGTATGATTAATTGATACGCACCTTGCCATATGGTCACTGAAAAACACAACGTTGAATTTACTAGGTTGAGCGTAATGCATACTTTCCTGGCGCTGGAGCTCCTTGCAAAATTAATCACTGTCATTTACCTTACTAAATATTAATTTGTCCATACAGAACTTACATGTACAGCAGGAAAGATATTGTCAGATAAACACAGACACACACGTATATTGATTTTAAAAATACCTCTTTATACGGAAAGCAAATCCAAAGTGGTGCTGAATCGGGTAAGTTTGAATACATTAACTGCATACTTCGAAAGAATAATAATTATAGACAGAGAAACAAACGAACCAATCATAATTATAGAATGACAGACACACACAATCCACTGATATACAAGCAACCCCCATACATCCACACCCCCACACACACGCCCACACATACCAAACAAGAGACGCGTACATTTACCCACACAAATCCCCCTCTCCAACAAGCTAATTTATTATCTAAGAAAATCCATAATTTACAATAACTGGAGATAGGACATCGCCGGAAACGCTAACACACACCCATCCCCCACCACACACACCAACCACGTCAAATGAAACCATACTCCACCCATAAACATTTACAACGCCTACAATCCAATACACAACACGAGACACGCAGAGCCCATGCACCCCACGGGCACCCCACCTCAAAATACCTGCAAGTTTTGCTTGTGGACGGAAACATATCGTTTATGCGGGGTACGATTGCATTACAATAATTGCATTATGTAGTTGGTTGTAGGACGTTTAAGGGGGTACTACACCCCTCGATAAATTTGTGTCTATTTTTGCATTTTTCTCAAAAACTAATAACACAGTGGTAACAAAAGTTAGGTATATTATAGGGGCAAGGAATCCAATTACTACACTGGAATTTCAGTGACCCAAAATAAGCGGTTCGTTACTTATGATAAGAAATAAGGTACCGCTAGGATGTACCTCATTTCCTATCATATTATACTGAACCGCTTGTCTTGAGTCACTGAAAATTCAGTGTAGTAATTGGATTCCTTGCCCCAATAATATACGTAACTTTTGTTACTAGTGTGTTATTATTTTTGAGAAAATGCAAAAATAGTCACAAATTTACCACAGGGGTGTAGTACCCCTTAGGGACGCACCATTTGATATCAAGGGGGGCTGGGTAGTTGGGGTCGTGACAATTTTTTTTTTTTAGCACCTCGGTGAAGCAAAATTTTTTTTTAGCCCCTGGATGAAGCAAAATTATTTTTTTCAACACCTCGGAGAGGCAAATTTTTTTTTTTTTTGCAATCGTAAAGTCCTATTTAATTTTCAACAATTTGTTTGTCGAGTTGTAAAAATTTGTCCATATTTTTAATCATTTTTACGTTTTGTAGCAACAAAATTTCGAGTGCCACAAAATATTTTTTTATGTGTAAAATTTTCTTGAAGTATAATGAACCTCTTCTGGCGCGAAATATTTTGGCATATTAAAGCTTAACTGGTGAAATATGGAATAAATGCGCGCGAAGCGCGCAAAAATTGGTGGTTTTTAGGTTAATTTTGTCAGAAACCCACATACAGGCGTCAACTTTGCGGATGATTGTATGATGGACCACCCTAGCAAATATTGGGGATTTATCCCCGGGATCTACGCCTATGCTCTCAAGCAGTCATGTGGCACAGATTTCTATAATAATTTTGACAATGGGGTGGAATTTGGTGAATCAAGTGTTTTCACTCATGCAGACCCGGCTCACATAATAACTTTTCATAAACAAATGCGCACAAAATACGTACCAGTTTGAAGCTAAAATATATTCTTGATGAAAAAAGGGTCAAATTCTCGCGAAGCGCGAAAAAAATTGGCAATATAAAAGCTATATGAGGTTAATTTTTCTTCACTATTCTGTGACAAATTTGTTTTCACCCTTGACATCAAATCTTTTTTTTTTCTGGTCCGAGGTGGATCAAATTTTTTTTTTTTAGTCTGAAGTGGAGCAAATTTTTTTTTTTTGCTCAGATGGCGCGACAAAATTTTTTTTTTTCAAAAAACTACCCAGCCCCCCTTGGTATCTAATGGTGCGTCCCTTAAGGAAAACGGTGACATGTTTACAACGTACGCATGGTACGTCGTACGACGCATATTCAAGGCGGCCACGATTAACGGCTCTGTCTCAAGAGATTAATTAATTACAAAAGGAAGTGCTTTAAATTAGAACGAACAGCTGGTTTACATTCCAATGCCATTTTACAGTCTTATCGATAGACACTTTATATTGGTGTAGTTGACACTACATATAAAATGACCTATAATAACTACCCGTGGAATAAATTGCTTTTACCTGAAAGACATTTGAGAAATATAACCCTGAAATTCGTGCTGTCTTCTCTTGAGACAGAGCCGTTAATTATATTAGCCTTGAATATGCGTCTTGAATATGTGTACGTGGATCGTGGTAACATTTCGAGAAAAAAACCTATTTTCACTGTTTCCTTTGACGTCTAAGCTAAATATTTATCAATATATAACTTGTTTTCGTCATGTTTTGACAAGTTTTAGTTAAAGCCATAAACTTTTTCATGATAATATCTTACGGAATATCAATGACGTTTTCAAGTGCATTAACAACACTACGAGCGTATATCGGCAAAATTAATAAATATATACATAACATTAGGCTTCATTGTGACGTTCAAAATATTTACCTTAGGAGGACATATTTTGATTATACATACACATTATTATTGTTCATGTTGTTTTCAAAATATTATACATCGGGAAAAACATGTGAAGAGATCTGTTGAGATCAAAATAACATCAGAGTCACCTTCAGATTTCAAGTAAAAGCCTAATTGTACAAGATAAAAGCCTAATTGTACATAGTATTAGTAATAGTATATATTACTTATTATGTTGATAATTTATTGGCTCAGAGTCGGTATGATTGATTCATACGTTACCTTGCCGTCTGGTTACTTATACTGTTGACCGTATTGGGTAGAGTATAATGTAAACTTTCCTTGCGCTGGGCCTCCTCGCAAAATTAATCAATATTATTTTTCTTACTACATATTCATTTGCGCATAAAAAATACATATTTAGAATGAAAGACACATAGGTAAAAAAGAACAACAGAATTGAATGAGGAAGTAAATTATTTGAAAGAAGGTGCTGAATCGGGTAAATTTGCATTGCAATAACTGCACACTTTCATATAGGAGAAGAGAAATAGAGAACAATCACACACAGGAGACACAAGAGAGACACACTAAATAACAAACCACTTTCACACAAACATACATTATAACACCCACCCTACTCACCCCCACATATACTAGTATATTCGCACACACATTTACCATGTTTACGTACATTAATTCTCGGCCTCGAACGCTAGTGACCAACAAGTTTTCTCGTGGAAGGCAACAATCGTGCGAAATCGGGAATCGGTTTACATTACGAATTTGTTGCATGAATTTCAGGCTTCAAATTGACAGGACTAACACGAACACAAATTTGACACTGTAAAAAGGTTTCTTTCTCATGTCAGTGGCTTCAAAGTATGCAAAATTAAATTATAGTTAAATAAAAAAGAAACAAATCTTTAATGAAAACAATAAATAAGGTTAAATTTACTTCAATTTCTACAGATATCAAAAAAATCATATTCGTTTGTCACCAAATACTTCAAACTTTTCATATAGCCTTGGTAAAATAACAAAAACATGACTTCGCCAGGAAAGGGCTGCATATCTCAACAATGGTCAATACCTTTATTTATTAGCACTTGTGGTCATTGCTATCAGTTTACCACGTGGCCTCAGTCTCCCGCGCTTTTGACATTTTAACGAATACCGTCTGCTTCATGTTACTGAATACCGCGTGAAAGCGAAATGTTATGTCTTCTAAGCTTTTATTGAAAATAATGGTTCAATTTTAATGCAGACTACTAGGGCTTGAAATCCTGCACCGTCTTACCCGCGTTTCTTGAAAGAGAAAGTAAGAGAATATGTTCAGCATAATCGAAAATTTCTCTTTGGATTTAGCGGACATATGTCCAGGTGTGAATTGGATGAAGATCGTACCCTAGGGAACTTAAAATAGTTAAGTCAGGTTTTACTCTATACCGTCATTACAATACTCTGGTACGGTTGGGCGTGCGTACAGCGAAGAACAAACTCGAATCGACTTCCTATTATGCCTTCAAAATGCGACAAACACTCAACACAAGAGATATTTTACGTCAAATTAAAGTGATTCAACTAATGCTATAAAAAGCACATTGGTATTTACTTACAAACTATAAATCAATATAATTATGCTTATAATTAACACAGTTCCTGATTGTTTTTAAATAACATAGACTTCTCTCTGACGTGTTAACAACATCCGTATTCAAATCTCAGCAGACTTAACAGGGCACTAGTGGATAGTGTTATGTTCTCTTTAGAACTATTCTTTATAAAGGTCTTGCGACTGTACATTGATTTAGGAAAATGGGAGGTGCAGTGACCAATAAGGGGATGGAAAGACTCAGGAGGCCGAAGGAGGCCGATATAAATACAAGTAAAAATAATGAAAAGTCGAATCCTGAGAAATGACAACAAGATGCAACATTTCAAACTCTGTTCGGCAAGACTGTGATGTGATGATCATGTTGACCTTGATACTGGATCACTGTGAATGAGGCCAATTAAAAGTATAATGTCCTTATTCTGTTTATCATGGGCAAGCTTGTTTGAAAGTGGAGTCGGCAAGAAACCCTGAGAGAAGGTTGTAGTATTGGCGTAATCCAGACATAAAACAAACAGAATGCGAAGGGTTGATATGATGATGTTGGGACCTTTTCCAATATCATATGTATATGAACTGCTAGCTCATTCAACATCATGTTGATGGGATAAAAGTGAAGGATAAGTCATTCAAATGGTCATTTTTTATTTTTGAATTGAAAAATGTTGCAAGAAAAAAACAAAAACCCGAAGAAAACAGCAGTAGTGACGAAGTTGAAGCCCCATTCAAATACATGTAGCTAATTTATATACATGTAAATTTCAGATTCATGTAAATGCTTTATTTTGCCTTAAATACACGGCTTTTGGCTGAACCACTAGCAAGCTCTATTAGCACATCTATGACAATGAGAAAGGTACCAAAATCTGAATTTTGATGATTTTTACGATTGTCCGGATAACAAAATCACTGAATGGGTCTTTAATGTTGATGGCCGAAGGTTTCAGACACATGTCTGTACATAAGATGTTTGGTACATTTATTCTTATTTTAAGAAACGTTAATAATTAAAAACGTATCAATTTCTACATTTAAATTAGATTTGATATGTTTCCATTCAGAATTAGCTCAAAACTTTGGGCACCGTCCATGATTTTGGTGAAATCCAGCAAAAATAGCAAAGATAGAGGTTTTTTTATAGTACTTAGTCGATTGGCAACAAAAACAATGTCTTGAAACACCCACACTCTGACGCTAATATCATACAAAGGCACATTACATCGTGAATATGCAATTATAAGCATCTACCCCTGAAACAAGAAGTTTGTCAAATCCTTTGATTATCCTGAGAGACAATATAAAAATATCCAGGTTAATATGTTCTCGCGCCTAGCCATTGCTTGCGTTAGTCCAAAAACAGGACAGTCACCTCGCTTGCGTAAAGACAGATGCTTAAAATATATCCGATGGATAAACATACAAAGCAATTATAGGCCACACCGTTTCTAGCTAGGCTAACAGCCCTGTATATTCGGCGAGATATACATTATGAAAAATCTATCTTTTAGGATGAGGAATTGTCGCGACCGGACATAAAATGCCATCTTCCTAGAAAATTGAACGACACCACGATGTGCCAAAATAACATATGCCTCATTGCTAAACCATTTCAGCAATCTTAATTCTAAAGCTGACCATAAATTGTGGAGTATGTATCCAACACAAACAAAGGTCATACTGCGTGTATAAGTATATATGGGTCAAAGTACTTTGTCCTGACAGATGAGAATGTTTGAAATCCTAGAGCGAATTGCCGTTTCTGAAGTAGTCTTGCGTAGAGAATACCGAACGTTTGACTCCCGGGAGTTAACTGCTTACGTAGATGAGCATATTGGATATGTATAATATCATAGATGGAGCATTTTTTTGCGACTGCCGTGTCGTAGTCTTTGTCAAAGACCTCGCGATCCTGGGGGGGGCGAGCGGCGAAGCCGCGAGCTGAGCGCCGAAGGCGTGACAGAGCGGCGAAGCCGCGACAGCGATTATAGGTGGCGCTCCCACTACGGTGGTCCAGGCAGAGCCTTGTTGAAAGGCTAGCCGTGTCGTGCTGTATATTATTATGGCCAGCAGGCCGTTGCCCTTACGCTATATAAGTATACCGTGGATATAAGCACTACGTACGTTAATGTTGCAAAAGTCGGACAAATTTAGACATGCGCAGAGAGGCTCATGACGAATCTCCCGCCTGACAATGAAATAAGGAGCGGCGTATCGACTAAGTGCAACAACCTAGTAGCTGCTATCTGGAGATGTTTTCCTTATTTCCTAACGCTACAAGCATTCCACATGCTTAACAAAATAGGCATATATATTGTCGTAATACCCATATGCCAACGTCAAATATAAAAGTGCTATCTCCGGGGAGATTTGCGTATAAGATCTAGCCTTTGAAACGTTCAATTAATATAAAGTTTATAATGGTTATTTTATAGGTTCCTGTAGAGCCGATCAATGGATATGATATTGTTCGAGTCACATGAGCTCAGTTCGTAGCCTTGATTTTCCATCTGTGTTAAGGAGTTGTAAGGATTTTCATAATAGCTTTCCAATCGATGAGTATTTCGTTGAAGTTACAACGCAACGTAACCTAAGGCGTGCAAAATGAACCGCTAATTGAAAAAATACTTTGATTACATCGCGATAGTACAAACAATGTACACGTTGGGAGGCATTGATCGTATGTTTTCGGTTTTTGTATTTCAATCAAGTAGTTTTAAACTCATGTCATTGTTTTTATGACGAATATTTGCACCGATAAATGTATTCGTATCGTCTTTCTCTTGTTATTTTAAAGTCCAGAAATGATACTAAATCATACTATCACATATTATCATAGTAGTATATAACAATAATTTTAATAGTGCTGCATTTGGTTCACTTCTTTTGGCACACACTTAAACATACAACACCAATTGCTCACAATCACCTGCAATCTTTCTAGCATGTTTAGTTATAATGTTATGAGAACCAATACTTCTAGTAATGTTTTCCGCCAGTGGACATCATGGTTATTTCCACGCAAAGAGTGACCGTCACAAGATTTAACTGCTTACGTAGATTAGCATATTGGATATGTATAATATCATAGACGGAGCATATTTTTGTGGCTGCCACGCCGTGCTATATATCATTATGGCCAGCAGGCCGTTGCCCTAACGCTATATAAGTATACCGTGGATATAAGCACTACGTACGTTAATGTTGCAAAAGTCGGACAAATTTAGACATGCGCAGAGATGCTCATGACGAATCTCCCGCCTGGCAATGAAATAAGGATCCGCTTATCGACTAAGTGCAACAACCTAGTAGCTGCTAACTTGAGATGCTTTCCTTATTTCCGAACGCTATAAGCATTCCACATGCTTAACAAAATAGGCGTATATTGTCATAATACCCATATGCCAACGTCAAATATAAAAGTGCTATCTCCGGGGAGATTTGCGTATAAGATCTAGCCTTTGAAACGTTCAATTAATATAAAGTTTAAAATGGTTATTTTATAGGTTCCTATAGAGCCGATCAATGGATATGATATTGTTCGAGATACATGAGCTCAGCTCGTAGCCTTGATTTTCCATCTGTGTTACGGAGTTGTAAGGATTTTCATAATAGCTTTTCAATCGATGAGTGTTTCGTTGAAGTAACAACGCAACGTAACACAAGACGTGCAAAATGAACCGCTAATTGAAAGAATACTTTGATTACATCGCGATTGTACAAACAATGTACACGTTGGGAGGCATTGATCGTATGTTTTCGGGTTTTGTCTTTCAATCAAGTAGTTTTAAACTCATGTCATTGTTTCTATGGCGAATATTTGCACCGATAAATATATTCGTATCGTCTTTCTCTTGTTATTGTAAAGTCCAGAAGTGATACTATCACTACATGATATTATCATAGTACAGTGTTCAAAAGAAATACCGCCCTCACAAAATTAGAAAACATTTCTTTGTATAACTTGACATACATTTCGTTGATTAGAAAAATTTAAAAACCTGTAAATAAAGGAATCATTTTCCTACCCTCCCAAAGTTCTTTCATGTCAATTTTTTGTTTTGTTTTGGCCAAAAATAATCACATTCTCCAAAATTGATGGTGTATGTCACCAGAACACACAAAAACGATACAGCGCCAATTGCTCAAAATCATGTGCAATATTTTCTTCTAGCATGTTTAGTTATAATGTTATGAGAAACAATACTTAAAGCAATTTTCCGCCATTGGACATCATGGTTATTTCGGCACAAAGAGTGGCTGTCACAAGATTTTTAAATGGTCAGGAATAAATTTGCTTGCTAGTAGAAACAGATTTAAATATTTTAGCTCATCAAAACAGCTAATAGCGAGATTTACTTTGTTTGCTTTGCAATTTCAATAATCTTTACATACTATAATACTGACCACGGTGATCCACTAAGCAATTTTCACAGCAATAGGTCATACGCAGGGCCAAACTGATATACGAACGGATTAAAAATAAGATGAGGAAAGATGTCAACCATCTCGATTCCGCTTATGGTCTTACAATAATCTACTTAACGGTAATTATTGAACACTTTGAAGTGCTGTGAGCCAAAATGGTCTCGATTCCAACAGGCATAGTTCAGTAATATCTATGCAACTATCCTATTTTAAAAGTTATCCTTAAATTATGGAGTATGAGTTTCTGTACCTTAAATTATTCAGAGGTCATTTTATGAGTGTACAAGCAAATCGGTGTTAAAGAACTGTGTACAGAATGTGTGATTAAGAGATTGTATGAAGAATTGTTGTCACCTTAATAAAATGACCTTGCTCGCCGACTAACTTCTGAAAGATGATATTTTCATAAATATTTTACAATATCTAAGTTGTTTTTGTCATGTTTTGACAAGTTTGAGTGAAAATCCATCGATTTTTATTTCATGAGAGTGTCTTTCGAATTGTCAATGACGTTTTCACGTGTAGTAACTTAAAAAGGCAAAATGTAATAAATACATAAAATTATGCTCGATTGCAACGTTCAAAATATTTACTGAACCCAAGAGCATCATATTTTTTTTATTATACATACAAAGTAATATTAGCATGAAAGTTCATCTGTGTTGGTAGACTTCATTATTGGAAATTTAAACTTATGATCTCAACACAAAAATAAGACGTACCTCAAATTTTCGGTCACAACTTTGACCTTCATCTGGAGACTGACAACCCAACTTTGGAATCAATGACCTTTTGGACACTTGACCCCAAAACTCGGTTGTACACTCTAGGTAACTTGTATCGGCCCCCGTCGCGGTTGAGAGATGGTTGGTTGACTCTGATGTAAATTGACTCCTTCACACCCCTTTCAAAGTATCTAGCGTCCCGGTCGAGGATTTTGACCTCATTGAACTCAATCGACCCGGACATCAGATGAAGGTCAAAGTTGTGACCGAAAATTTGAGGTACGTCTTAATTTTGTGTTGAGATCATAAGTTTAAATTTCCAATTACAAAGTAATATTGTTAACTTTGTTTTCCAACTACTTGCCGACGGAGAAACATGTATAATACAAATATGCCTTTTGAGATCCAAATACTAAACCATCAAGGCAAATTGTAATAAATACATAACATTGTGCTCGATTGCGACAATCAAAATATTTACAGAACTTTTAAGAGCATCATATTTTGATTATACATAGAAAGTAATATTGTTAATGATTTTGACTTAATTTTTGATCCAAACACAAGGAATTAATTCCTACCTCGGAATTTTCAGATGGTACTCCATCTTTCATCAGCGAGTGAGTGACTGTATCAGGTCGTGGTGAGCTTTTTGACCTTTGACCTGATAACAGACTCGTAGACTCCTGAAAGTTTGAACCGACCCCGTCTTTGTTATTATTGTTAATGTTGTTTTCCAACTCCTTGCCTTTTTTTAGATCAAAATCAATTCAGAATATCGGTACATTTTCAATTAATCGTAAAGGCCCACTTATAGACAGTAATTCTTATAATTAAGTTGATATTATTGTGATGGGTTTAAGGTCAGTATGATTAATGGATACCTACCTTGCCATATGGTTACTGATAAAAACAACGTTGCATTTACTAGGTTGAGCATAATGTATACTTTCCGTGCGCTGGAGCTCCTTGAAAAATTAATCATTGTCATTTACCTTACTAAGTATTCATTTGTCCATAAAGAACTTACATGTACAGCAGGAAAGATATTGTCAGATAAACACAGACACACACGTATATTGATTTTAAAAATACCTTTTTATACGGAAAGCAAATCTTTTTACAAAGTGGTGCTGAATCGGGTAAGTTTGAATACATTAACTGCATACTTCGAAAGAATAGTAATTATAGACAGAGAAACAAACGAACCAATCATAATTATAGAATGACAGACACGCACAATCCACTGATACACATGCAACCCCCATACATCCACACCCCCCCCCCCACACACACCCCACACATACCAAACAAGAGACGCGTACATTTACCCACACAAATCCCCCTCCCCAACAAGCTTGCTCGTGGAAGGACTAATTTATTATCTAAGAAAATCCATAATTTACAAATAATTGCATTATAACTGGAGATAGGACATCACCGGAAACGCTAACACACACCCTCCCCCACCACACACACCCACCACATCAAATGAAACCATACTCCACCCATAAACATTTCCAACGCCTACAATCCAATACACAACACGAGACACGCAGAGCCCATGCATCCCACGGGCACCCCACCTCAAAATACCTGCAAGTTTTGCTTGTGGAAGACAACATATCGTTTATGCGGGGTACGATTGCATTACAATAATTACATTATATATACATGTAGTTGGTTGTAGGACGTTAAAGTAAAACGGTGAAATGTTTACAACGTACGCATGGTACGTCGTACGACGCAGATTCAAGGCGGTCATAATTAACGGCTCTGTCTCAAGAGATTAATTAATTACAAAAGGAAGCGCTTTAAATTAGAACGAACAGCTGGCTTGCATTCCAATGTCATTTTACAGTCTTATCGATATACACTTTATATTGGTGTAGTTGACACTGCATATAATAGGACCTATAATAACTTCAGTGGAATACATTACGTTTACCTGAAAGACCTTTGAGAAATATAACCCTGAAGTTCTTGCTATCTTCTCTTGAGACACAGCCGTTGATTATATTAGTCTTGAATATGCCTCTTAAACATGTATACGTGGATCGTGGTAAACATTTCGAGAAAAAACAACCGTTTTCATTGTTTACCTTTGACGTCTTAACTAAATATTTAATAATAATCAATAATATCAAGTTTTAGTCAAAATCTATAGAGTTTTTCATGAGAATGAATTGCGTAGTATCAATGACGTTTTCAAGTGCAGTAACAACACTATCGACAAAATTAATAAATCCATAACATTAGGCTTCATTATGACGTTCAAAATATTTACAGAACTTTAGGAAGCCATGTTTTGATTATACATACAAATTATTATTGTTCATGTTGTTTTCAAAATATTTGCCAACGGAAAAAACATGTGGAGAGATCTGTTGAGATCAAAATAACATCAGGGTCACCGTCAGGTTTCAAGTAAAAGCCTAATTGTACATAGTATTAGTATTACTTATTATGTTGATAATTTATTGGCTCAAGGTCAGTGTGATTGATTCATACGTTACCTTGCCGTCTGGTTTCTTTTACTGTCGACCGTATTGGGTAGAGTATTATGTAAACTTTCCTTCGCTGGGCCTCCTCGCAAAATTAATCAATTTTATTTTTCTTACTACATATTCATTTGCGCATAAAAAATACATATTTACAATGAAAGACACATAGGTAAAAAAGAACAACAGAATTTATGAGGAAGTAAATTATTTGAAAGAAGGTGCTGAATCGGGTAAATTTGCATTGCAATAACTGCACACTTTCATATAGGAGAAGAAAAATAGAGAACAATCACACACAGGAGACACAAGAGAGACACGCAGTAACAAACCACTTTCACACAAACAACCACCCATCCTCACATACATTATAACACCCACCCTACTCATCAACACATATACTAGTATATTCGCACACACATTTACCATGTTTACGTACATTAATTCTCGGCCTCGAACGCTAGTGACCAACAAGTTTTCTCGTGGAAGACAACAATCGTGCGAAATCGGGAATCGGTTTACATTACGAATTTGTTGCATGAATTTCAGGCTTCAAATTGACAGGACTAACACGAACACAAATTTGACACTGTAAAAAGGTTTCTTTCTCATGTCAGTGGCTTCAAAGTATGCAAAATTAAATTATAGTTAAATAAAAAAGAAACAAATCTTTAATGAAAACAATAAATAAGGTTAAATTTACTTCAATTTCTACAGATATCAAAAAAATCATATTCGTTTGTCACCAAATACTTCAAACTTTTCATATAGCCATGGATAAAATAACAAAACATGACTTCGCCAGGGGCTGCACATCTATTTATTAGCACTTGTGGTCAGTGCGATCAGCTTACAACGTGGCCTCAGTCTCCCGCGCTTTGACATTTTAACGAATACCGTCTGCTTCATGTTACTGAATACCGCGTGAAAGCGAAATGTTATGTCTTCTAAGCTTTCATTGAAAATAATGGTCCAATTTTAATGCAGACTACTAGGGCTTGAAATCCTGCACCGTCTTACCCGCGTTTCTTGTAAGAGAAAGTAAGAGAATATCTTCAGCATAATCGAAATTGTCTTTTTGGATTTAGCGGACATATGTCCAGGTGCGAATAGGATGAAGTACGTACCCTAGGGAACTTATAATAGTTAAGTCAGGTTTTACTCTATACCGTCATTACAATACTCTGGTACGGCTGGACGTGCGCATGGCGAAGAACAACTCTAATTTACTTCCTATTACATGTCTTCAAAGTGCGACAAACACTCAACACAAGAGATATTTTACGTCAAATTAAAGTGATTCAACTAATGCTATAAAAAGCATATTGGTATTTACTTACAAACTATTACTCAATATATGCTTATAATTTACACAGTTCTTGATTGTTTTTAAATAACATAGACTTCTCTCTGACATGTTAACAACATTCGTATTCAAATCTCAGCAGACTTAAGGGCACTAGTGGATAGTGTTTTATTTACTAATTCGGTACCCTCAAACGTAAATAAAAAATTTTCTATACCGCCCTCCCCCGTGTTTGCCCCTCCCCTTTTAACTAAAAGGAACATAAACAATAATAAGACTAGGGGAACACCGTTCTTCGACAAGACAATGGACAGTGCAAGAACCTATCGTGAAATATTGTATTGTGTTAAGTAAGTTAAGGTGGTTCGAAAGGCAAGGTTTAGGGAAATCATGAATTCCAACATTTTTGCAAATATCTCCAAAACCTTTCATGATACAATCTCAAGTGAGTTTGTGCTTATGTAGGGATATGTTGGCCATGTTATGAAGGTAATAAAACCGTTGCCATGGTAACCAAACAGTCGCTATTGGCTTCTGACCAATCACATTAAAAGTTGGTTTTTTCCTGTTTTTTCGCAAATCACTTCATTTTTCCCAATAGAAGTATACTCACATTAGACTATGGGACATGGGCATTTATCTTTCACTTCCGTAGTCCACTCTTGGGCAGAACATAAAAACATAACAAATCAAGAGTAAATATATGTCTGAATTAATATCCAAAAAGTTCCCACGTTTTACTTTACTCATTTAGGAGTTATTTGGGGTTAAAATGTGTTTTTCGTGATTTTTTTTCCATTTTGCCCAAAATGTCAAATATTAAAATAGCTGTAACTTTAAAAATAAATTGAGTAGAAATTTCATTTCTATTGTAGATGTTACATGTCATATGGATTTCCAACACTGGTGAATAAAAATGTCATAGCACAACTCTAAAATATAATAAAATGGCAAAAACCATATTTTTGTGCTATTTTGGCCATTTTTGACCTAAAAATGTAATTTTTGCATGGAGAAAAAAATAAATATATATTTTCTTGATTTAAAAAATATGTCATTATATCAACCTAGTTATTCTGAACAAAAAAGTTAATGATGGTGAATGTCTGAGACCTATAGTTTTTGATCTATGGCCCTTTCAAATTCACATATGGACTAAAATAGCATGTTTTTGTCAATTTTCCTTTCTAACCAAAAATAACCTGAGACTTTAAACAAGCTAAATTTGGGCAGAAACCCACCTTTTAACAATTTTTTCACAAAAAAATCTATCCGTGTGCACTAGTCTCGACGAAAACAGTCAATGACTAGCCAACGCCATTATCCCAGCAAACACCAAACGTTTTCGACATCATTCGCAAAAGGTTATAAAAGGTTGTCAGAAAACGTTTAAATGTCGGGTTATATAAAGGGTATATTAAGGGTATAAAACGTTTTCATAACATTAAAAACATTTTTGATAATCTACTGCTCAGCAAAGAGAAAATGTTTTACAGAAAACGTTTAAATGTCGGGTTATATAAAGGTTATTAAAACGATTTAATAACATTCCAAAAACATTTTTGAAAACTTGATACAAAACATTCTAAACAAAATGTTATTTTGGGGTTGAAAAAATATTTTGTGAAAAATGATTGCCCAAAATATTTGCAATAACGTTTTTAAAAGTTTTCATGACCTTTATATAACCCGACATTTAAATGTTATTAAACTGTTTTGAAAAAACCATTTTATGAACATTTCTGTATTTTGCAGGATGCAGATATTTTAACATAATGTTATTTGGAAAAATATGTTTGCAAAAATAGTTTATAATAACAGTTTGAAAACGTTTTTATAATATTGCTGTAGTGTGTTTTCGTAGAAAACGTTTTAAAACGTTTTCATGACCTTTATATAACCCGACTTTGTAATGTTATTAAAACATTTTTACCTAAACCAAAAGACAAAATATAACTTATTTAAAACGTTTTTAAAACGTTTTTGTGTTTGCTGGGATGCCTGCGTTCGTTTAACCCGCCTTACGTAACAATCACCAATGTTATGCAAATAGGGTTGCTGGCTCATAACAGAAAATTCATATGTTCTCTTTAGAACTATTCTTTATAATATTCAGGTATTGCAACTGTACATTGATTTTGGAAAATGGGAGGTACAGTGACCAATAAGGGGATGGGAAGACTCAGGAGGCCGAAGGAGACCGAAATGAAAAGTCGCTGAAATGACAACAAGATGTAACATTTCAAACTCGGCAGCGCTGTGATGATCATGCTGACCTTGATATTGGGTCACGGTGGTTGAGGTCAATTGAAAGTATAATGTTCTTATTCTGTTTATTGTAGACAAGCTTGTTTGAACGTAGAATCTGCAAGAAACCCTGAGAGGTGTAGGTTGTAGTATTGGCGTAATCCAGACATAAAACAAACAAAAGGTGAAGGGTTGATTTGATGCTTGGACCTTCTCCAATATCATATGTATATGAGCTGCCAGCATGAGGTTAATGGGATCCCGAATCCTGATAGGGGTGCATCCCCAACGACCTACGCTCCTCTGGTTAAATCACTGAAGGAGTGGAAACCTTACCTCAACTGCTGTGAATGGGGCAATCATCATATTTAACTGTCTTTATCATTCATTTATCGATTTACGTCTGCCAGACTTTCGAACGTCAAGGTCAATACCCTTGCAACCCTGTTAATTTTGATGACAGAAGGTTTCAGACACATGTCCGTTCATAAGATGTTTTTACATTAATGTTAAGAAATGTTAATAATTAAAAACGTATCAATTTCTACATTTAAATTAAATGTAACAAATTTGAAATATTACTCTTCAGAATAAGCTCAAAACTTTGGGCACCGTCCATGATTTATGTGAAATACAGCACAAATAGCAAAGATACATTTTTTATAGTACTCCCATTTCTATTTTCAAGTTGTTGCTTACATTAATATTCACAATTTCGATTTGCAACAAAAGCAATGTCTTGAAACACCCACACTCTGACGCTAATATCCTGCAAAGGCATATTACATCGTGAATATGCAATTAAAAGCATCTATTACCTGAAACAAGAAGTTTGTCAAATCCTTTGATTATCATGAGAGACAATATATAAATATCCAGGTTAACATGTTATCGCGCCCAGTCGTTGTTGGACTAACGTTAGTCCAAAAACAGGACAGTCACCTCGCTTGTGTAAAGACAGATGCTTAAATATATCTCCGATGGATAAACATACAAAGCAATTATAGGCCACACCGTTTCTAGCTAGGCTAACAGCCCTGTATATTCGGCGAGATATACATTATGAAATATCTATCTTTAGAGGATGCGGAATTGTCGCGACCGGACATAAAATGCCATCGGCCTAGAAAATTGAACGACACCATGATGTGCCAAAATAACATCAGCCTCATTGCCAAACCTATTCAATAACCTCATTTTAGCAATCTTAAGTCTTAAGCTGACCTTAAATTGTGGAGTATGAGTTTTAGTATCCAACAGATGCAAAGGTCATACTGTGCGTGTATAAGTATATATGGGTCAAAGTACTTTGTCCTGACAGATGAGAATGTTTTAAATCCTAGAGCGAGTTGCCGTTTCTGAAGTAGTCTTGCGTAGAGAATACCGAACGTTTTACTTTGATAGCCAACGCGCTGCAGGGATGCCTCCCGGAGTTAACTGCTTACGTAGATGAGCATATTGGATATGTATAATATCATAGACGGAGCATATTTTTGTGGCTGCCACGCCGTGCTATATATTATTATGGCCAGCAGGCCGTTGCCCTAACGCTATATAAGTATACCGTTGATATAAGCACTAGGTACGTTAATGTTGCAAAAGTCGGACACATTTAGACATGCGCAGAGATGCTCATGACGAATCTCCCGCCTGGCAATGAAATAGGGATCCGCTTATCGACTAAGTGCAACAACCTAGTAGCTGCTAACTGGAGATGCTTTCCTTATTTCCGAACGCTATAAGCATTCCACATGCTTAACAGGCGTATATTGTCGTAATACCCATATGCCAACGTCAAATATAAAAGTGCTATCTCCGGGGAGATTTGCGTATAAGATCTAGCCTTTGAAAATATAAAGTTTATAATGGTTATTTTATAGGTTCCTATAGAGCCGATCAATGGATATGATATTGTTTGAGTCACATGAGCTCAGCTCGTAGCCTTGATTTTCCATCAGTGTTAAGAAGTTGTAAGGATTCTCATAATAGCTTTTCAATCGATGAGTATTTCGTTGAAGTAACAACGCAACGTAACCCACGGCGTGCAAAATGAACCGCTAAGTGAAAGAATACTTTGATTACATCGCGATAGTACAAACAACGTATACGTTAGTAGTATGTGTTCGGTTTTTGTCTTTCATTCAAGTAGTTTTATACTCATGTCATTGTTTCTTTGACGAATGCTTGCACCGATAAATAGGCTATTCCATTTAAAATCCACACTACCCCTGTGGAAGATTGAGCTAAAGTCGGCCACAGAGGGAGTATCAATTTTGAATAGAATACACAATTGGGTAACTTCCATTTGAAATATTTACTCCAGTTGTGGAAGATATAAGTAAAGCCATAATACAGGAGGAGTATAGGTTTCTAAATGATTACCTCTGAACAATTACATTTGAAAAACATACTCCCCCTGTGGAAGATATTCCCAAAATCTTCCACAGGGGTGGTGTGAATTTCAACTGGAATAGCCCAATGTATCCGTATCGTCTTTCTCTTGTGATACTATCACTATATGATATTATCACAGTAGTATATAACAACATTTGAGACTTTTAATAGTGCTGCATTTCATCATGTTCACTTTTTGTGGCACACACTTAAAGATACATCGCCAATTGCTGAAAAGTTGTTTAGTTGTAATGTTATGAGAAACAATACTTCAAGTAATTTTTCCGCCAGTGTACATCATGGTTCTTTTCGCGTAAAGAGTGACCGTCACAAGATTTTAAATGGTCAGGAATAAATTTGCTTACCAGAATTTCGTTTTAATCAAAACAGATTTAAATATTTTAGCTCATCAAAACAGCTAATAGCGAGGTTTACTTTGTTTGGTTTGCAATTTCAATAATCTTTACACTATAATGTTCGTAGTAGGTCATATAAACGGTCAAACTGATACGAAAGGATTAACAAATAAGATGAGGAAATATGTCAACCATCTCGATTCCGCTTATGGTCTTACAATAATCTACTTAACGGTAATTATTGAACACCTTGAAGTGCTGTGAGCCAAAATGGTCTCGATTCCAATGCATAGTTTAATAATAGCTATGCAACTGACCTATTTCAGAAGTCATCCTTAAATTAGGGAGTATGAGTTTGTGTACCTAATACATTCAGAGGTCATTGAGTGTACAAGCATATTGGCGTTAAAGAACTGTGTACTCTAATAACTATGAGATTTAGATATCTTATGAAAAATTATTGTCCCCTTAATATATGACCTTGCTCACCGACTAACTTCTGAAAGATGATATTTTTATAAATATTTAACAACATCTAAGCTTTTTTTGTCATGTTTTGACAAGTTTTAGTGAAAATCCATCGATTTTTATTTCATGAGAGTGTCTTTCGGATTGTCAATGACGTTTTCATGTGTAGTAACTACACCATAAAGGCAAAATGTAATAAATACATAACATTATGCTCGATTGCGATGTTCAAAATATTTACAGAACCTAAGATCATCATATTTTGATTATACATACAAAGTAATATTGTAATATTTGTAATATTTTCCAACTACTTGCCGACGGAGAAACATGTATGATATAAAATAATTGTTCAAATGCTTTTTTGAGATCCAAATCTATTCAGAATCACGGTAAATTTTCAATCGTAAAGTCCAATTTTACATAGTAATTCTTCTAATTAAGTTGATATTATTGTGATGGGCTCAAGGTCAGTATGATTAATTGATACGTACCTTGCCATATGGTCACTGATAAACACAACGTTGAATTTACTAGGTTGAGCATAATGTATACTTTCCTTGCGCTGGAGCTCCTTGCAAAATTAATCACTGTCTTTTATTTTACTAAATATTCATTTGCGCATACAGAACGTACATATACAGCAGAAAGACACATAAGCAGACAAACACAAACATACAAGTAAATTGATTTAAAAAAATACCTTTTTATACGAAAGGCAAATGTTTTACAAAGTGTTACTGAATCGGGTAAGTTTGAATACATTAACTGCATACTTCGATATAAGAATAATTATATAGACATAGAAACAAACAAAACAATGATACATATAGAATGACAGACACGCACAATCCACTGATACACAAAAGACCCTACCCGTCATACATCCACATACAAACACTCCCACACACCCCCACACACGCCACCCAGAGGATGATTAAAGCACTTCCCAGCAAGTCTTGCGGTTAGCACAGCTGTGTGAGTGAACATGACACCACTGCCCGCCCACTGCATACACACGTGCATGGTTAAATTTGAATTTGGACAGATATATTTACAATAAAAACACCTTCAAAAAGTTTGGTCGATTTCACATTTTATGTTATGTACAGAAGGCGTGAATTATCCTTCATGCATACATCACTTTAGATCTGAAATCGACCTAGTAATAATGACACACGGGCAATTCTAAAACAACATCTTTTGCACAGAGTTCAATGGGATTTGAAAAGTAAAGTGGCAGTTGAAACTCTAGTGATAACACTTTTTTTTTTTTTTTTTGGGCTTCCTTAAATCATCCTCTGCACGCCACCCACACCAAACAAAAGACGCTGACATAATTTACACACACAAATCCCCCGACCCGAACGCAAAAGATCAACAAGCTTGCTCGTGGAAGGAAACAATCCATAAATTACAAAATTGCAAAACAGATTTAAATATTTTAGCTCATACTTTTAGAAACCATACTCCACCCATAAACATTTCCAACACCAGATACACAGAGCCTATGCACCCCACCGCAAAAAAGTTTTGCTTGTGGACGGAAACATATCGTTTATGCGGGGTAAGATTGCATTACAATAATTGCATTATATATACATGTAGTTGGTTGTAGGACGTTAAAGGAAAACGGTGAAATGTTTACAACGTACGCATGGTACGTCGTACGACGCAGATTCAAGACGGCCATATTTAACGGCTCCGTCTCAAGAGATTAATTGATTACAGAAGGAAGTTCTTTAAATTAGAACGAACAGCTGGCTTACATTCCAATGCCATTTTACAGTCTTATCTATAGACACTTTATATTGGTGTAGTTAACACTACATATAATATGACCTATAATAACTACCCGTGGAATAAATTGCTTTTACCTGAAAGACATTTGAGAAATATAACCCTGAAATTCGTGCTGTTTTCTCTTGAGACAGAGCCGTTGATTACATTAGCCTTGAATATGCGTCTTAAACATGTAGACGTGGATCGTGGTAAACATTTCGAGAAAAAAAAACACGTTTTCACTGTTTACCTTTGACGTCTTAACTAAATATTTAATAATATATAACTTGTTTTTGTCATGTTTTATCAAGTTTTAGTCAAAATCTATAGAGTTTTTCATGAGAATGAATTGCGTAGTATCAATGACGTTTTCAAGTGTAGTAACAACACTATCGACAAAATTAATAAATCCATAACATTAAGCTTCATTATGACGTTCAAAATATTTACAGAACTTTAGGAAGCCATGTTTTGATTATACATACAAATTATTATTGTTCATGTTGTTTTCAAAATATTTGCCAACGGAAAAAACATGTGGAGAGATCTGTTGAGATCAAAATAACATCAGGGTCACCGTCAGGTTTCAAGTAAAAGTCTAATTGTACATAGTATTAGTATTACTTATTATGTTGATAATTTATTGGCTCAAGGTCAGTATGATTGATTCATACGTTACCTTGCCGTCTGGTTACCAAAATCGGACCCTGCTAACTATATACTGCGAAATGGTGAAAATTCAAAGGTTCGTTGACCTTTGAACATTTTTGATCATAGCGCCCACACGAAAGGTCTGACGCACAACAAAGTATACATTTTCGGAATCCTCATGACCATACGAGTAATTTGAAATATTACTTGACATGATTGGAGCATTCTGAAAATTTGACCTTGATTGACCCCTCCCCGGAATGCCCAGAAGTTTCAGGAGGTGAGCCCAAGCTAAATTGATTTAGAATCAATCAAAGATGCCAATATAACTTTCAAATCTTTGTTCTATGATTTGGTCACGAGCTCTACATAACGGTCTTCTACTAATGGTTACTTATACTGTTGACCCTTTGGGTAGAGTATAATGTAAACTTTCCTTGCGCTGGGCCTCCTCGCAAAATTAATCAATTTTATTTTTCTTACTACATATTCATTTGCGCATAAAAAATACATATTTAGAATGAAAGACACATAGGTAAAAAAGAACAACAGAATTGAATGAGGAAGTAAATTATTTGAAAGAAGGTGCTGAATCGGGTAAATTTGCATTACAATAACGGCATACCTTGATATAGGAGCAGAGAAATAGAGAACAATCACACACAGGAAGAGAGGCACACAAAACAACAAGCCAATCTCACACAAACAACCACCCATCCTTACATCATAACACCCACCCCACCCATTAACACGTACAACATTGCGAACAAAGTGTTGTATACATTTCAGCCTTCAAATTGACAGGACTTACACAAACACAAATTTGACACTGTAAAAGCATTTATTTCTCATGTTAGTGGCTTCAAAGTATGCAAAATTAAATATAGTTTAATAAAAAAAGAAATCTTTAATGAAAACAATTAATAAGGTTAAATTGTCTTCAATTCCTACAGATATTAAAAAAAGCATATTCGTTTGTCACCAAATACTTCAAAAGTTTCATATAGCCATAGATAAAATAACAAAACATGACTTCGCCAGGGGCTGCACATCTATTTATTAGCACTTGTGGTCAGTGCGATCAGTTTACCACGTGGCCTCAGTCTCCCGCGCTTTGACATTTTAACGAATACCGTCTGCTTCATGTTACTGAATACCGCGTGAAAGCGAAATGTTATGTCTTCTAAGCTTTCATTGAAAATTTTGTTCAATTTTAATGCAGACTACTAGGGCCTGAAATTCTGCACCGTCTTACCCGCGTTTCTTGAAAGGGAAAGTAAGAGAATATCTTCAGCATAATCGAAAATTTCTCTTTGGATTGAGCGGACATATGTCCAGGTGCGAATTGGATGAACCGCGTACCCGAGGGAACTTATAATAGTTAAGTCAGGTTTTACTCTATACCGTCATTACAATACTCTGGTACGGTTGGGCGTGTGTACGGCGAAGAATAAACTCTCATCGACTTCCTATTACATGCCTTCAAAGTGCGACAAACATTCAACACAAGAGATATTTTACATCAAATTAAAGTGATTCAATCAATGCTATAAAAAGCACGTTGGTATTTACTTACAAACTATAACTCAATATAATTATGCTTATAATTAACACAGTTTCTGATTGTTTTAAAATAACATAGACTTCTCTCTGACGTGATAACAACATTCGTATTCAAATCTCAGCAGACTTAAGGGCACTAGTGGATAGTGTTTTGTTCTCTTTAGAACTATTCTTTATAAAGGTCTTGCGACTGCACATTGATTTAGGAAAATGGGAAGTGCAGTCGCCAATAAGGGGATGGGAACATTCAGGAGGCCGAATGAGGCCGAAATAAAAAGAAGTAGAAATGAACAGTCGCTGAAATGACAACAAGATGTAACATTTCAAACTCGGCAGCGCTGTGATGATCATGTTGACCTTGATATTGGATCAATGTGGTTGAAGCCAATCAAAAGTATAATGTCCTTATTCTGTTTATTGTGGACAAGCTTGTTTGAACGTAGAATCTGCAAGAAACCCTGAGAGTTGTAGGTTGTAATATTGGCGTAATCCAGACATAAAACAAACAAAAGGTGAAGGGCTGATTTGATGTTTGGACCTTCTCCAATATCATATGTATATGAGCTGCCAGCATGAGGTTAATGGGATCCCGAATCCTGACTGGGTGCATCCCCAACGACCTACGCAACCACTGAAGGAGAGGAAACCTGACCTCAACTGCTGTGGATTGGGTCATCATCAGATTGAACTGTCTGGCATTCACTTATCGATTAACGTCTGCCAGACGTTCGAACGTCAAGGTCAATACCCTTACAACCCTGTTAATTTTGATGACAGAAGGTTTTAAACACATGTCCATTCATAATATGTTTTTACATTAATGTCAAGAAATGTTTATAATTAAAAACGTATCAATTTCTACATTTAAATAAAATGTAACAAATTTGAAATATTACTTTTCAAGGCCAATACCCTTTCAACCCTACTATTGTTGATGACCGATGTAATAAATTTGATATATTACCCTTCAGAATTAGCTCAAAACTTTGGGCACCGTCCATGATTTATGTGAAATCCAGCACAAATAGCAAAGATACATTTTTTTATAGTATTTCCATTTATTTTCAAGTTGTTGCTTACATTAATATTCACAATTTCGATTTGCAACAAAAACAATGTCTTTAAACACCCACACTCCGACGCTAATATCCTGCAAAGGCTTATTACATCGTGAATATGTTACTCTCTTACAGGTAAGCGTGCAAATATAAGCATCTATTACCTGAAACAAGAAGTTTGTCAAATCCTTTGATTATCATGAGAGACAAAATAAATATCCAGGTTAACGCGCCCACCCATTGCTTGTCCAAAAGTCCAAAAACAGGACAGTCACCTCGCTTGCGTAATGACAGATGCTTAAATATATCCGATGGATAAACATACAAAGCAATAGGCCACACCGTTTCTAGCTAGGCTAACAGCCCTGTATATTCGGCGAGATATACATTATGAAAAATCTATCTTTAGAGGATGCGGAATTGTCGCAACCGGACATAAAATGCCATCGGCCTAGAAAATTGAACGACACCATGATGTGCCAAAATAACATAAGCCTCATTTTCAAACCATATTCAATAACCTCATTTCAGCAATCTTAAGTCTAAAGCTGACCTTAAATTGTGGAGTATGAGTTTTTGTATCCAACAGATGCAAAGGTCATACTGTGCGTGTATAAGTATATATGGGTCAAAGTACTTTGTCCTGACAGATGAGAATGTTTTAAATCCTAGAGCGAGTTGCCGTTTCTCCCGGGGGGGCCACTCAAATATGAGAGTGTACGCATGCGTGACCAAATTTTTTTCGAACACCCCCTAAACAAGTTTTCCTATGTGAGCAAAATGACCCCCTAAGCAAGTTTTTAGCGCGCTTTCCCCAAAAATTTGACCCCCTAAACAAATTTTTGTCTAATTTTGACCCCCTAAGCAAGTTTTTGTCTAATTTTGACCCCCTAAACAAGTTTTTGTCTATATTTGACCACTTTTTTTGACGGATTTTGACAAATTGAACAATTTTTTGTAGGCCTACTAACTTGCCATTGAACACTAAAAGTGTACCGGATATACCCCCTCCGGTATACCATACCACTTTAAAATATAAATAATGATACAATGAATTCAGAGTGTAGGCCTACCATGAGGTCTTTCAGATTCGTAGCTTGTTACATGAATCTGATTGGATTCTCGCAAAGTTTTGTGAGAATATAAAATACCAATACACAGAGTTATCCAGAGGCAACGTTATTAACAGTATTCACATCGTAGTTGGTTCCGAATTCGGCACCTAAAGTTGATTATCGTGTCCCGGTATTGTGTGCCCTTTTCATGCTTTCTACTGCAAATATAATTTCCTAATGTAATCCAGAGAAGGGGAACTCACAAATCTACCAGCAGGAGTAGTAAATAATGTGAGGAATCTATAAAGGTCCTGAAAATCTTTTTGAAATACATGATATTTTCGTTTGTCTCGCCGTTTGTCCACTGAACTATATACCCATCACAATTTTATATGACGTCATTAATTATAATTAATATGCACGTTTTTTTTAATCTAAACGGTATCTAAGTAGGAGGCCATGGTTAAATCACATGTAATACGTCATGAAATATATTTGCATAACATAGTGACACTTTAGGTTTGGATACGAACGGAAATTCCGGCACTGGAATAAACTTTTTTCGGAATTGGAGTTTCAGCAGATTTGAAAAGTGGATTAAAATGGTACCCTAAATGCGTTACAAACGATTTTAAAACTACCCCTTTTCATGAAAATCACCGTTTTTTACCCCCTTAACGCGTCACGCGCGTAACGTGCCCAACCAAGAAAAACACCCCTTTTCACGCGTTTTTTGGTCACGCATGCTTACATCATTATATTTGAGTGGCCCCCCCGGGCCGTTTCTGAAGTAGTCTTGCGTAGAGAATACCGAACGTTTTACTTTGATAGCCAACGCGCCCTAACGCTATATAAGTATACCGTGGATATAAGCACTAGGTACGTTAATGTTGCAAAAGTCGGACAAATTTAGACATGCGCAGAGAGGCTCATGACGAATCTCCCGCCTGGGAATGAAATAAGGATCCGCTTATCGACTAAGTGCAACAACCTAGTAGCTGCTATCTGTAGATGTTTTCCTTATTTCCCAACGCTACAAGCATTCCACATGCTTAACAAAATAGGCGTATATTGTCGTAATACCCATATGCCAACGTCAAATATAAAAGTGCTATCTCCGGGGAGATTTGCGTATAAGATCTAGCCTCTGAAAATATAAAGTTTATAATGGTTATTTTATAGGTTCCTATAGAGCCGATCAATGGATATGATATTGTTCGAGTCACATGAGCTCAGCTCGTAGCCTTGATTTTCCATCAATGTTAAGAAGTTGTAAGGATTTTCATAATAGCTTTTCAATCGATGAGTATTTCGTTGAAGTAACAACGCAACGTAACCCAAGGCGTGCAAAATGAACCGCTAATTGAAAGAATACTTTGATTACATCGCGATTGTACAAACAACGTACACGTTGGGAGGCATTGAAAGTATGTTTTCGGTTTTTGTCTTTCAATCAAGTAGTTTTATTCTTTCTATGGCGAATATTTGCACCGATAAATGTATTCGTATCGTCTTCGTCTTGTTATTTTTAAGTCCAAAAGTGATACTATCACTACATGATATTATCATAGTACAGTGTACAAAAGAAATACCGCCCCTTCTAAAATTACAAAACATTTCTTTGTAAAACTTTAAAACTAGAAAAATTAAAACCTGTAAATAAAGGAATCATTTTCCTACCCTCCCAAAGTTCTTTCTTGTCACAATCTTTTTGTTTTAGCCAAAAATAATTACATTCTCCAAAATTGATGGTGTACAGCAGACAAGGAAAAACGGGGAAAAGGGGATGACAAACTAACACAATTCTGAAAGACATCGACCAAGACCTTGCACAATCCCCAAACTGGGCATTTACAATGTCAAGTTCCATGTGTTTCAGAAAGTGCGAAGATCTTACTCTACACCTTAAACTACACCTTAAAATTAACCCTAGAGTTCATAATCTTGAATCGCTGAATCCCTGGCCAGTAGATCCACCGCTGTCGACTTGAACCCATTCGCTGCACTGTACTTGACGCTGATCTTGACGTTGAACTTGACACTTGCGTGATGAACTCGACATTTAATTTGTCGGTGTGATTCAGATCATGTTTTCCATAAAATTTTAAACATGACGTAATAAAATTGCTTTTTGCAATTAGACGATAACTGATGACGGATGTCAATATAAATAACAGAAGAATTGATTTCTTCATATAATTGCAGTTTTCAATGCACCAACATTGTGAAATAAGACGCAGTTCCTCCCGTAGATACAGTACTTGACGAACACGACGAAACAATTCCACACGACGAAATAAACATTCAGCGCTGAAGACAAATAGCTGGATAATATTTGATTCAGAATATAACGGGCTTACATGAAAATCGCATGCAAAGTTGTGCACCATACTTTGCATAGAATGATGTCATGTATCAGGTCACAGTTGATAACCCGTATAATATTTCTTTATTTCTGAATCAAATCTTATTCTGGAATCACACAAATATTGTACTGACGAAAATTCACAATCATTTCAGAATCACACATATTGCATACCAACTGGAACAAAATTCTTCTGTGTCAAGTTCAAATCCAAATGCACCTATTGTTCAGATGATTGACCACGAAAATGACCGAAGAACTCCATAATCCATTCAGCACGACTCGAATTCTCTGAAATATAAACTCAAGGAAAATACACAGTTTAAGTATAACACATACATACTATCTAATTTAGCATATTTCTTAATTCCATAATCATAAGAATACCGTATACCATATACAATATAACATGATTGATACAGTATAACATCATAACATAACACACGCTGCCTTTCTTAAATTCTTCACAAATTTTGAAAAATTAACACAGCCAAAATTCCATAAACACGCAATTTTCAATTCAAAATTCATAATTGAAATTACAATCTGCTTTATTCTCCACATAATTTGGAAAATGAATACATCCAAAATTCCATAAACACACAATTTTCAAAAATTCATAAATTACAATCTGCTCTATGCACAACATTAGTATTACAAAATTTAATTGCAACACATTCATCTGCTTTTGCCAGATATCTTCACAGGATTATTTTTCAAAAAGTCCAAAGCAGCTGGGTTTAAATTATCAGCAGGCTCCCAAGTATTTCTGGAACTTGGGAAATCACGCCACTTGATAAGATACTGAAGCTTGTTGTCCCTGTACCTACCACGTAAAATCTTCTCTACTTCATACTCACTACTTGTGGTAACAGGAGTCAAAGGTAGACCCGGTATAAAAGATGTGCGCTTATCCAATTCCTGGGATGCCATAAGTGGGGCAAACGAGTCATCTGGACAATCAGCATCTACAACATCTTCTAGAGGATCCCTTTGCACAAAATCTTTGGGCATGACATGATTTTCTGGTCTGGCATATCGATCATAGGCAAACTTGATTCGATTAACATGCACTGGGGCTGACATCAACTTATTGTTTGTCAGATTTCGAACACGGAAATTCACGGGCCCCGTTTGCTCTACGAGTAAGTATGGTCCTGACCACGTCCTGACCAAAATTTCATGAGCTTCTTGGACAAGCCTGGTTGAGTGGCTGGAATATATAACCAAATTGTATCACGCACCTGAAACTGTACATCACTTGCATGTTCATCATAACGGTCTTTCATGCTAGCTTGATTAAGTTCAAGATGTTGCTTAGATATTGCACGGAACACTTCTAATTGAGATACCAAATGATGGATATGTTCTCTCACTGTCTTCTCTGGGTATTCACTCTTAGCCATCAATGTCACATCCAGGGGTAGTCTTGCTTCCCTGCCATATAATAAAAAGAAAGGGCTAAATCCTACAGAATTGTCTGCTGGTGTAGACTTATATGCAAATTGAATGGCTGGAATATACTCATCCCAGTTTGTCTGATACTCATTAGCATAGTGTGACAAGGTGTCTAAGATAACAGAGTTAAAACGTTCCTGGATAGCATTACACTGTGGATGATAACTACTTGTATTCAACTTTGATGTACGCATAATTCTACACACTTCAAGCACCAGTTTACTGAGGAAATTTGTACCTCGATCACTAAGCAAATATTGCGGACAACCATGTTGACATATAATATGATCAAAGAATGCTCTAGCTACAGTGGCTGCATCAATAGTCTTAATTGGAACTAAGATAGGCCATCTGGTACAGTGATCTGTAAAACACAATACATACCGATTACCATTGGTTGTAATAGGTAGAGGACCCAAGATATCCACACTTACACGTTCAAATGCACTGGGGACCTTCATGGTCATCATGGGAGCTCTAACTTTGTGTCTATGTGTTTTTCTCTGAGCACAAGATATACACGATCTTACCCAATTGTCAACATCTCTATACATACGTTTCCAGAAATATCTTTGGCGGATTTTGTGATATGTTCTCTGAAAACCAAAATGAGCTGCTAAAACATTATCATGACAGTTGTTAAGTATGATATCAATCATGGTTACAGGTACATAAAATTGTACAGTATTTCTTTCTGGCATGTGACGTTTGGCGGTGTGTGCCATATATGATACAAAATACCTTCATGGACATAGTATTGATCTGACTGCAATAAAATATCACGTGCTTGTCTTTGATTATCAGGCAATATGTCTTCATCCAAAAATCTTATCATGGGACCAGCAAAAGGATCAGCTAATTGAGCATCTTTGAAATGGTCCACATTAACATCAGTTGGCAAAGAAGGAACTTTTTGAATATCTACATACTTTTTGTCTCCATCCAGTCGTCTATTCCTCTGAAATCTCAGATTTCGAACAGTATTCACTTCTGGATCTGGCTTTGTCTCTGACGCAGGAGATTCATTGATGACGTCATCAGTCATTGTCTCCAAGCCACATTCTGTCCAGTTTGAATCTGTTGCTGAGCTGAGGAAGTAGGGGAGTCAACATGATATGAGTTACATGAATTACAAGATTCTGACACTTGAGTTGGTATTCTACTTAGTGCATCTGCATTACCATTCTTACATCCTCTTTTATGGACTACTTCATAAGTATATGATTGTAACTTCAGTACCCATCTTGCGAGGCGACCTGTTGTACGCTTGTGACCAAACAACCATTTCAATGCACAGTGATCAGTCTGAATTATGAACTTTACAGTATGTTGAAGGTATGGGGAATATTTCTTAATCCCTTCAACCACAGCCAAAGCTTCAAGTTCAGTAGTTGTATACGTCTTTTCGGAATCATGCAAAGCTCTACCTCCATAACAAATTACCTTCTCTTCACCATCTTGTACCTGTGCTAAATGAAACCAAGACCTTTTATACTGGCGTCAGTTTGCAACATAAATTGAGTACCATCAAAACGAGGGTAGGCAAGAATTGGAGGTTCTACTAGCTTTTGTTTCAGGATTTCAAACGCTTCTGCACACTCTTTTGACCAAATAAATTGAACATCTTTACGAGTGAGATATGTTAAAGGTGCGGCTATTTTACTGTAATCTCTAATGTACTTCCTGTAATAGCCTACAAAACCTAGAAATGATCTTACTTCCGATACCTTCGTTGGAACTGGATACTCTTGGACTACTTTGGTTTTCTATGGATCAGTAGCTATCCCATCTTTACTTTAATACAATGTGTCCTAAATAACGTACCTGTTCTTGAGCAAAAGTACACTTTTTAGGCTTGAGCTTCAAATTGGTTTCTCTCAACCTCTGAAATACTTGTCTCAAATGATCTACATGTTCATTAAAAGAATTGGAAAACACTATTACATCATCCAGATATATTAATACAAATTTCCAATTTAAACCTCTGAACACTTCTTGCATAACTCTTTGAAACGTGGCTGGAGAATTTGTACATCCCATTGGCATTACATTAAACTCATACAAACCATCTTGTGTAATGAAAGCACTCTTTTGTTTTGAGCTTTCTTCAAGTCCAATTTGGTAATAACCTGACGCTAAATCTAGTGTGGAAAAATAATTTGGTGTTCATGCGCCTAAGCTTTCTAATGTATCATCTATGTGAGGTAGAGGAAAATTATTCTTTTCCACAATTTGGTTACATAATCTCATATCACAACAGAATCTTAGTGTACCATCAGGTTTAGGAATCATTACAACAGGAAAACTCCAACTACTGGTAGATTCTCTGATTAAACCATCTTCTAACATCTGATTGACTTGTTTGCGTATTTCAGCTTGCACATGAGGAGGTTGTCTATAAGGACGACATTTGATTGGCGGATGATTACCAGTTCTTATGACATGCTCAATTTTCGTATATCTTCCTCTAGGACTATCTTTGGTTTGAAAAACGTCTACATACTCAGATATAAGATCAGATAACATATCAGAATCGGTTTCAGTTAAATGAGAATCATTGAAATTGACCTGAGAAAGAACTTCACGTACCTTAGGATCTGACGAATTCTGTGCTTTTACATGGACTGATGATACAGGTACTTCATCTACTACAGAGTCATCTATATCGGTAAAATGAATGATTTCACTGTTATTTACAAGTGTAAATGTACCAAGTTTTGTTCTAGGATACAACACAATTGGTTCATTGCTAGTGTTTAACACAAGTAATTGAGTACTACAACTAGATTTGTTAGCAATAGGTTGAACACTTGATACTGTATTGGCAATCAATACTCCTAAAGCAGTGACTCTCCGTCCTCCCTGACATAATCCTATTGTGCCTTTTGGAAGATTATTCGATAACCTCGCACGCACCACTGATTGTGAATGAGGCGGAATTTCTTGCCTTTCAATTACACGCAAATGACTTTTGTTAAACAACCGCAATTTCTGTGTGTTAAAATCTAATCTGGCCTTATGTTGTTTTAGGAATCTCTTTCCCAACATGATTTCCTGACTAAGATTTCGAGCAATATACATTGGCACGAGAAATTTGGAACCTTCAATAAACAACGGAACAACAACAAAACCACTGATTTGCAACACAGATTTGTTTGCGGTACGGGCTTTTGTTAATCGCGGTCTTGATACTGCAATTTGGTGTGACAATTCCTAAGTATGCCAGTACTCATGATCGATTAGATTCATTGTACACCCAGTGTCAATTAAACAGTCAATGTTTTGGCTACCAATAGTGACAGAAATATAAACTTCTTCATCATAATCTGTTTCAACGTTATCACTATCGCATTCAGACGCGGCAAAATTTGAATCAAATTTTCTATTGCGCGGAACTTGGGCTGAATTACACGGAGAATTACTGCTCTTGTTTACATTACAATCATTCGAAATAAATTTCTGTACAGTTTGTGCATGTATTACCTGTTCTTCAGTTGGATACAAAGTATGACTCCGATCACAGAGTAATTGTTCACAGGAGTTTGACAATTTAATCTTTCAGGTAAGATACCTATTTTCCCATCTGAATTTTCCTGAACTTGTTCTGAATCCAGAGTTTGAATAGTATCAGATGGGTCATTTAGTTTAAAGGACGCCCATCAATATGGAACCTTTCATAAAAACGACGACGCATATGAGTATATCGTCCACATCTATAGCATACAATGGGCGGCCTGAAATTTCTGGACATTTGCATTGTTATGTGCTTGATGAGGCGACTGATATTGATTACGATGAGTTCGTTCAACCCTTTGTTCAGCGTCTCGAACATCTGTTTCCAAACTCTTGAATCTATCGTCCATACTATGGAATTTACCTTTAATACTTCACCTTCGCCTTGACCTCCCGCACCTTCACCTTTGTCTAAATAGGCCTTGCCTAGGGCTAAGTGGCTTATTATAGGAGGAGCCATAATCACATTTACTTGTACATTAATATACACTGTATCAATACAAGAATATCACGCTGCAATATTATTCACAAAATGGCCGAAAACAGAAAACACGCAACAAAATTCTTCGCGCCACAAAACAACTTTGGCGGGAAATCACGAGAAGCGTATTTCACTTAATCTATCAAAAATATCACATAATATATATACAATGAATATCACATAATATATATACAAGAAGTGAAAGGGACATCCTGGTGGAATGACACGGTCAAAGCAGCAACCAAAGAGAAGAAAAGACTCTTCAAGAAATGGTCCAAAAGCAACCTGGAAGCAGACTACAACGAGTACAGGGAAGCCCGGCGTAACTGCAAGAAGACTATCAAAGAAGCCAAAGACCAGTCTTGGAAAACATATGGGGAAGATCTGGCAGAAAAATCAAGTAGCTCAAGCAGAGAGTTCTTTAAAGCAGTTAAGGCCTACAAACAGCGGGACGAGCCTTTTGACCCAACCGCCATCATAAACGACAAGGATGGAAACCCCCTCACAGACAGCTGCGAAATCACCAACAGATGGGGAGACTACTTCGAAGATTTGCTCAACCCAAGCGGTGATGGTGACAGACAACAGCAGCAGCCCTTCCATCCTCGGTTCCAAGAGGAAGTTGATCCACCCATACTCCAGGAGGAAGTCAGAAATGCCATTAAAACCAGTCCCAAAAACAAGGCAGCTGGAATTGATGACATCACAACAGAAGCCATTCGTGCTTGTGGAGATACAGGAGTCAAATGGTTGACAAGAGTGTTCAACAGGGCTTGGGAGGAGCGAGCTGTACCCGATGACTGGCAACGTGCAATAATTGTCCCCATCTGGAAGAAAAAAGGGAGTAAAAGAGATTGTAGCAAATATAGAAGAATCTCTCTGCTCAGCCATACTGGGAAGATTTATGGAAAGATCTTAGAGAAACGAATACGACCAGTTGTTGAACATCAGCTGAGCGAAGCGCAGTTTGGGTTCAGGAAGAACAGAGGGTGCACTGATGCCATATTTGCTCTGAGACAGCTGTGTGAAAGGAGTATTGAGTACAACCAAGATCTGTACACTATATTCATAGACCAAGAAAAGGCGTTTGATCGAGTAAACAGAGATCTACTCTGGACTGTGCTAGAAGACTACGGTGTAAAAGGGCAACTGCTGGACAGTGTGAGAGCCATCTACAGGGACAGTCTCTGTACTGTCAGGACAAGGACAGGACTCACCAAGTGGTTTCCTGTGAAGTCAGGTGTCCGACAAGGATGTGTCCTCTCGCCTCTCCTGTTCCTCATTTTTATGGACAGGATCACCCAAGAAGCAAATCTAGATGAAGAAGCTCTCAATGAACTACTGTTTGCAGATGATCAATGTCTCATCCACCAAGACAGCCTTAGCTTACAAAACCACACCAACAGACTGCACGCAACCTGCCAGAAGTATGGCATGTGCATAAGCATCCCAAAGACAGAAACCATGCTGATCAGCCGATCCCAAAATACCTTGGACATCAAGATTGACAACACAACCCTCCAGCAATCAAAGGAGTTTAAGTACCTGGGCAGCATCTTTACTGAAGACGGGAAGATAGACCGAGAAATTGAAACCAGATGCCAGAAAGCAAACAACATCACCTTCATGCTTGGGCCTATACTTTCCCACCCAGCGGTGCCAATGGATGCAAAAAGAACAATCATCAACGCAATCTATACTCCGACTCTCTGCTACCAGGCACAAACATGGGCTATGAACAAAAAGACTGAACGGAAGATCACCACCTGTGAAATGAAATGCCTACGAAAAGCTGTAAACAAGACACGACGGGACAAAATTAGAAATGAAGTCATCAGAGACATGGTTGGCACCAAGCATATGCTAGACCAGATTGAAAGCCATCGCATCAAATGGTTTGGTCATCTTATGCGCATGCCCACAAATCAACCAGCCCTGCGGACCTACAACAGCAAACTGTCTGGTACCAAGCCTGTAGGAAGACCAAGAAGAAGATGGATTGAGGGGGTCAAGAAAATCCTGACAAGGCACAATACCAACCTGACAGATGCTACCCATGCAGCCCAAGACAGACGTCCCATCATTTCCCCGCGACTCTGAGAGGAACAAGCGGAGGACAAAAGAAAAGTAAAGTAAGTATATATACAATATTGCTAGAAATAATAATACCAAATTAACTTACCTGGGGGTTGGTTTTTCCCACCAGGGGTAGCTGACAGCCAGTCACAGCTTGCTTGGTACCGGAAAAGATCGGATTCTCCACCATTTAATATGACTCAGAATTGATGTGAAGATCCACTAACCAGTTATCTGATTAATATAAATTAAACCAAATACATGGCCAATGGATCTTCCATCTGAGACGGGGAAAGACTCAAACAGAAACAAACGGAGAGCAAAATATAACTTCACAAATAAACTTTAATTACTCATCAACCAAGTGGTCACAACATAATATAGCTGAGTAAATATTCTTAGCTCCTTCCCCGGCTGTGGCTGGCTGTCTTCTACCACGAATAATAGGCCGGGGTAATTGATGACACGAAACCGCGGAGCGATATATTTAAATTAGCTATGGAAAGCAAATAGCGTCATAACACATACTATAATACTGACCACGGTGAATTACTAAGCAATGTTCATAGTAGGTCATATAAACGGCCAAACTGATACGAAAGGATTAAAAAAATAAGATGAGGAATAATGTCAACCATCTTTATTCCGCTTACTCTCTAAATGTAAAAGAGTGAAAAACCACTCTGAATTTCAGAGTGAATTTAAGTTAGCTCTAAAAGAGTGGGTTTTAGCTCTAAAAGAGTGAAAACAGTACACATAATTTCACTCGCGATTTCGAGTGAGCCTCACTCGCTCAAAAGTGGCGCAAAATCTCACTCTTTCTTGGAGTGAACTGTCAGCCAATCAGAAGCGCCGAAAATCGGCCGATGTTTGTTGAACTTTTGTAACAAAATGGCGAACAGTGTGTGAATGAATGGCGAAAAGAAAACGGATTTGATGAAGAAATAGACAGCATACTCAATAGTGATTACATTTATGTGTAGGTCATAACTCGTAGCAAGTATACACTTGGTCTGGAGACAACGGCGGCTGTAAGCTTAAGTCATATGTGAGCAGTTTGTTACCGGCCCAGTGCCGGTTTACATGTCCGCATATGTAAGCTTATGTAGGTTACGCCGCATCACGCTTCTCCAGACTGTGACCGTAAACATGGTATTTGCCAAGTGATATGTCATACACCTAAGTGTACTCACCATTGAACAGTTTGACTATTAGCTTCACTAAATCCATAGTTTCGACACATTGTGTATGTGCTTAAAGGTGGGTAACCTGATTGACAACCTCATCCCCTCACTTTACCCCATCAAAATGCTGATTTTAGTATCAGGTGAAAGCTCATATTTTTCTCATTAACATGCTGAAATTAGGCGTTCCAAATTGGTATATTTCCGGAGAAATCATCAAAAAACTGTCGAATTAGTCTCAAATGTGGTATACCATATTTTAGACTAATTCAACAGTTTTTTGATCATATCTTCGGAAATACACCGATTTGAAACTCCTAATTTCAATATGTTAAAGAGAACAATAGGATCTCTCATTTGATATCAATTTATTACATGATAATGATCATTATCATTAATAAAAACACTGTAGACTACCAAAATCACGCTGTATAAAATGTCAGTAATTCCATAAGGAATTAGTCATATTTGCAAGGAACATTTACATGTTCTTTATGCATGAATGTTTGAAAGGGACGACATTTTATGTTCTAGGTAAGTTTTAAAGAATTCGATTTTCCAAATATATCAGGTCACCTTCCTTTAAGCTTTAGACCAGTTCAATATTCCTAGACCGGGCCCTACCCTAACCTGGGGCCTAGCCTCACAACAATTTAAAGCACATAGTAGCTGTTATGAACTGCTGTGATATTCTTATATATAAAATAGGCCTAAATGAATAAATAAATAAATAAATGCTCTTTTCTGATTCACTCTTTTCCGGAGTGAATTTGTTCACTCTTTCTTGAGAGTGAGTTCACTCTAAAAGAGTTGTCACTCGGAGGGCTCTTTGAAAGAGTGAGATTTCACTCTTTTTGAGTGCTTTTTCACTCTTTCACATTTAGAGAGTATGGTCTTACAATAATCTACTTAACGGTAATTATTGAACACCTTGTGCTGTGAGCCAAAATAGTCTCGATTCCAATGCATAGTTCAGTAATATCTATGCAACTATCCTATTTCAACAGTTAACCTTAAATTAGGGAGTATGAGTTATGTACCTAATACATTCAGAGGTCAATTTATGAGTGTACAAGCAAATTGGTGTTAAAGAACTCTGTACCGGAATATGAGATTTAGAGATCCTAGTGAAGTATTACTGTCCCCTTAATAAATGACCTTGCTCACCGACTAACTTCTGAAAGATGATATTTTCATAAATATTTAACAATATCTAAGTTGTTTTCGTCATGTTTTGACAAGTGTTAGGAAAATCCATCGATTTTTTTTTCATGAGAGTGTCTTTCAGATTGTCAATGACGTTTTTAAGTGTGGTAACTACACCATGAAGGCAAAATGTAATAAATACATAACATTATGCTCGATTGCGACGTTCAAAATATTTACAGAACCCAAGAGCATCATATTTTGATTATATATAAGTAATATTGTTCATGTTGTTTTCCAACTACTTGCCGACGGAGAAACATGTATAATATAAAATAATTGTTCAAATGCTTTTTTTTGAGATCCAAATCTATTCAGAATCACGGTATGATTTTCAATCGTAAAAGGCCAATATTACATATATAGTAATTCTTCTAATTAAGTTGATATTATTGTGATGGGCTCAAGGTCAGTATGATTAATTGATACGTACCTTGCCATATGGTTACTGATAAACACAGCGTTGAATTTACTAGGTTGGCAATAATGTACACTTTCCTTGCCCAGGAGCTCCTTGCAAAAAGTATTCATTTGTCCATACAGACATTACATGTACAGCAGTAAAGACATAGTCAAATATTAAACACAGACACACACGTAAATTGATTTAAAAAAATACATTTTTATACAGAAGGCAAATCTTTTTGCAAAGTGTTACTGAATCGGGTTAGTTTGAATATATTAACTGTATACTTTTGAAATAAACAAACGAACCAATCATACATATAGAATGACACACACACAATCCACTGATACACAAACAACGTCCACCCGTCATACATCCACATACAAACACCACCCATACACCCCCACACACCCCACCCCACCCACACCAAACAAAAGACGCATACATTTACTTTACCCACACAAATCCCCCGACCACAATGACAAGCTTGCTCGTGGAAGGAAAAAACATTATCTGAGAAAATCCATAATTTACAAAATTGCATTATAAGTGGAGATGGGACATCACCGGAAACACCACCCCCACACACATCCACATCGTCGGTTTATTATAGGTCATATGGTCATGTGTCTTATAGTGGGACGCCTGCCTGATTTTGGGAAAACGTAACATCTGAATACTCTTTTTGGGCTTAGCAAGCTGCTACAAAACAATTGTCCAGATCTCATTTTCTAGTATACAGTAAGTTTCTAACCCCATTTTGCTTGTACACCCATAAAATGACCTGAATGTATTACATGTAGGTGCAGAAACTCATACGCCCAAAATGATTTCGAATAATTGGCGCTGTGTCTTTGATGATGTCCTGAAAGACTTAACCTTGATGAAATGCTGTACTATTATGTCAAATATTTGCATTACAATACTATAAAACTACATGAATGATGTACTAATACTATGGAACCTCTGGATTTTAAATAACATTAAAAAGATGGTAATACGAATACCTTTATTGGTGCAAGTATATTCATCCCGGTATTCATGATGTATTAAACTGTTCTGGATTGAAAGACAAAACCCAAAAACATACGAGTAGAGGTTCACAATGACTGTAACGTTGTTTGTACTATCGTGCTGTAATCAAAGTATTCTTTCAATTAGCGGTTCATTTTGCACGCCTTGGGTTACGTTGCGTTGTTACATCAACGAAATTCTTATCGATTGAAAAGCTATTATGAAAATCTTTGCAACTCTGTAACACAGATGGAAAATCAAGGCTACAAGCTGAGCTCATGTATCTCGAACAATATCATATGCATTGATCGGCTCTCTAGGAACCTATAAAATAACCATTATAAACTTTATATTAATTGAATGTTTCAAAGGCTAGATCTTATACGCAAATCTCCCCGGAGATAGCAATTTTATATTTTGATGTTGGCATATGGATATTGCGACAATATACACCCGTATTGTTAATATAAGCATGTGGAATGTTTGTAGCGTTAGGAAATACGGAAACATCTCCAGATAGCAGCTACTAGGTTGTTGCACTTAGTCGATGAGCGGCTCCTTATTTCATTGCCAGGCGGAGATTCGTCCCGAGATTCGTCATGAACCTCTCTGCGCATGTCTAAATTTGTCCGACTTTTGTAATGTTAAAGCACGCAGTACTTAAATCCACGGTATACTTATATAGCGGAAGGGCAACGGCCTGCTGGCCATAATAATATACAGCACGGCGCGGCAGCCGCATTAAATGCTCCATCTATGATATTATACATATCCAATATGCTCATACCTACGTAAGCAGTTAACTCCCGGGAGGCATTCATACAGCGCGTTGGATATCAAAGTAGAACGTTCGGTATTCTCTACGCAAGTCTACTTCAGAAACTGCAACTCGCTCTAGGATTTAAACATTCTCATCTGTCAGGACAAAGCTCTTTGACCCCAATATACTTATACACTCATAGTATGTGTTGGATACAAAAACTCATACTTCGCAATTTAAGATCAGCTTAAGAATTAAGCTGGTTGAAATGAGGTTATTGAATATGGTTTGGCAATGAGGCATGATGCTATTTTGGCATATCATGGTGTCGTCCAATTTTCCAGGCCGTTGGCCTTTTTATGTCCGGTTGCGACAATAATTCCGCATCCTCTGAAAATAGATATTTTATAAGGTATATTTCGCCGAAATTACAGGGCCGTAAGCCTAGCTAGAAACGGAATGGCTTATTTCTTTGTATGTTTATCCATCGGATATATGTAAGCATTTGTCTTTACGCTTGCGAGGTGACTGTCCTGTTTGTGGACTAACGCAAGTAATGGGTGGGCTTCTTGAAACTTCTTGTTTCGGGTAATAGATGCTTATATTTGCACGCTTACCTGTAAAAGAGTAACATATTCAATAAGCCTTTGCAGGGTATTAGCGTTAAAGTGTGGGTGTTTCAAGACATTGTTTTTGCTGTAAATCGAACGTGTGAACATTACTGTAAGCAACTTGAGAATAGAAATGGAAATACTATTAAAAATGAGTGAATGTTCTTAGTCATCCAGTAGTTTCAAACAGAGTTTTGGAATTAAATCTAATACTGGAACTTACTTTTTGCAACTATTGCGACGTTGCGTCTGGAACCACCAGACTTCATCAGGCAACTGAACTGGTTGAAATTTGTTTGAACACAACCTACTTCTCATACAAGGGGAAATATTTCAAACAACAACATGGCTGTGCTATGGGCTCCCCCGTTTCACCAATAGTGGTGAATTTGTGTATGGAAAGCTTCGAACAACAGGCCTTGAAGTCGTACCCGGGTGCAAAACCGAGGGTTTGGTTGCGTTTTGTCGACGACACTTTCGTTATACTCAACCGTAGCGAGCTCGACGGGTTCTTCGAACACATCAATAGCGTGGATGACAACATAAAATTCACCCAAGAACTGTGCAAAGACAATACCCTTGCATTTCTTGATTGCTTGATATCTGTTCAAAGCGATGGTACCCTGACATCTAAGGTGTATAGGAAACCCACACATACTGACCATTATCTTCAGTTTGGTTCCCGCCATCCACTTGTACACAAGTTAGGAGTAATTCGAACTCTCCAATATAGAGCTGATACCATCATAAGTGACTCTGAACAAGTTCCCGAGGAAAGGGAACACATCAAAACAGCCCTTAATAACTGTGGTTATCCGGACTGGGCCTTTCTCAAAGCCACCAAGAGTAAAGAGCCAAAGACCGGAGGCGCGAGTGGTCAAACCAACAGAGCCCGCGTAACTATACCATATATTTCGGGGATCTCGGAACGCGTGAAGAATCACTTCAAATCCTTTGAATTTCAACATCCTTCAAACTGGTTAACACGCTTCGCGGGAAACTTGTGAAGGACATGCAACCGAAGGACAAACGCTCAAACTTAGTGTACGGGGTTGTGTGCGGTGATACCGATTGCTCAGCGGCTTATGTTGGAGAAACCAAACAGGCGTTAACAACCCGCATTGGTCAACATAGGAGACCAAGTACCAACGAAGCGCAAAACTCTGCTGTTTACCTCCATTTAAAGGACACTGGACACTCAATTAAGAACGAGGAAGTCGTTATTCTTGATAAGGAGGAACAATGGCATAGGAGAGGCATAAAAGAAGCCATTTGGGAACGCATTGAGCAACCGTCACTGAACAAGAAAGGGGGACTCCGCTTCAATTTATCTCATGCATGGGACCGGGCCATCGGGTCGATACCTAGCCGACTATCACGTGACCAGTCCAACGGGTCAGTTGCCTGATGAAGTCTGGTGGTTCCAGACGCAACGTCGCAATAGTTGCAAAAAGTAAGTTCCAGTATTAGATTTAATTCCAAAACACTATTAAAAATGTATCTTCGCTTCTTTGTTGGATTTTATATGAATCTTGAAGGGTGGTATCTCAACTATTTAGCTATATTTGAAGGGTAATAATTTATGACATTAAATTTTAATGTGGAAAATGATCCATTTTCAATTTTTAACATCACTTGAAATGAATGGACATGTGTCTGAATCCTTCTGTCGTCAACATTAACAGGGTAGTAATGGTATTGGCAGACGTTAATAGCTTAAAGAGTTAGATCTGATGATGACTTAGGCACTGCAGTCGAAGAAGGGTTTCCAGTCCTTCAGTGGTATAACAAGAGGTGCAGGATGTCAGTCTAATCTTTGTCATAGATTACTCGCGATAGAGGAGGAAGAGTGTGGTACCCAGTAGTTTCATTCCCTATGAATAACATAGTTACTTGGCCTGTATCACAGACTCCGCTGAGTCAGGGATCCCATCAAACTGATGTCGAATGAGCTATCAGTTTATATATAGAGTTTGTTTCTATTGAACAGGTTGAATCCCTTTTGAGAAAATCAACGTGTTTTTTTAACATGAGAATGTTACACGTCTCTGATTAAGTTTACTTTCTGCCAAAAGATACCATTGAATCTTAAAAAACCGGGTTGGTTTCATTATTTTATTTTCACCGTTTTGTATGCATTTCTTTATTTTCGGACACAATGATTTAATCCCTTTTCGGAAACAAACAGATTTGACCAATTTCCACCATACACCCCCTGTGGAAGACATAATCATGATCATAATCTCTCACAAAGGGAGTGTCAAATGAGGTTACCTAAATGGGTGACTCCAATTGAAATATACACCCCTCGTGTTGGAAATTAAGGTCATGTCTCCATTGGGGGTGTATGTATTCCAACTGGATTTGTCCATTCAATTGATATCAACCACCCAATATCAAGGGTAACATGTTCATTACAGCGCTGCCGAAGTATTGCCAACAGAGCTTGAAATCTTACATCTTGTTGCAATGTCTCAGGATTCGACATTTTGCAATGTCTCAGGATTCGACATTTCATTTCTACTTATTTACTTCTATAATTTGGTTCACCTCAAGTTTGGTAGTGATTATGTGCGCATTTTGCTCGCCACAGTATCGAATCGGTGCGCGGAGAGTTAAACGCGCAGAGTGAACACGCACGCGTACAGAGGCGGTTTGTTGTTACGCTTACGGCGCAACCGCGAAAAAGCATTGACGTCACTACCAAACTTGAAGTGAAGCAAATTATATTTATATCGGCCTCCTTCGGCCTCCTCCTGAGTCTTTCCATCCCCTTATTGGTCACTGCACCTCCCATTTTCTTAAATCAATGTGCAGTCTCAAAACCTAGAAAACAATTCAAAAGAGAGATGTCTACGTTATTTAAAAACAATCAGGAACAAGCATGATTATATTGATTTATAGTAAGTAAATGTGCTTTTTATAGCATTGGTTGAAACACTTTAATTCGATGTAAAATATCTCTTGTGTTGTGTGTTTGTCGCATTTTGAATGAATGTAATAGGAAGTCAATTAGAGTTTGTTCTTCGCCGTACGCACGCCCAATCGTACCAGAGCATTGTAATGACGGGATAGAGTAAAACCTGACTTAACTATACGAGTTCCCTAGGGTACCCGCTTCATCCTATTTGCACCTGGACAAGTGTCCGCTTGATCCAAAGAGAAATGTTCGATTATGATGAAGATATTCTCTTACTGTCTCTTTCAAGAAACGCGGGCAAGACGGTGCAGGATTTCAAGCCCTAGTAGACTGCATTAAAATTGAACCATTATTTTCAATGAAAGCTTAGAAGACATAACATTTCGCTTTCACGCGGTAGTCAGTAACATGAAGCAGACGGTATTCGTTAAAATGTCAAAGCGCGGGAGACTGAGGCCACGTGGTAAACTGATCGCACTGACCACAAGTGCTAATAAATAAAGATATTGACCATTGTTGAGATGTGCAGCCATTTCCGAGCGAAGTCATGTTTTTGTTATTTTATCCATGGCTATACGAAGAGGTTGAAGTATTAGGTGACGATCGAATGTACATTTTAATATCTGTAGGAATTGAAATAAATCTAATATCAGTTATTGTTTTTAATAAGGTTTTTTATTAAACTTTAATTTAATTCTGTAAACTTTGAAACCACTGACATGAGAAAGAAATGTTTTCACAGTGTCAAATTTGTGTTCATGTAAAGTCTTGCCAATTTGAAACCTGAAAATTATGCAACAATTCATTCGTAATGTAACCGTACCCGATTCCCGATTTCGCACGATTGTTACCTTCCACGAGAAAACTTGTTGTCCCGGCTTGTTGGTCTCCAGCGTTCGAGGATTGAATTCATGTGCTCAATTGTGTGTGGGGCTATATCTCTTGTATGTGTTCATGAGTGTGATAGGGTGGGGGTTATGATGTATGTGAGAATGGGTGGTTGATTGTTTGTGTATAAGTGATTTATTGTTTTGTGTTCATTTGTCTCTATAACTGTGCTCTATATCAAAGTATGCAGTTATTGTAATGCAAACTTACCGATTCAGCACCTACTTGCAAAAAAGTTTACTTCCTCATTCAAATGTGTTTTTTTCTGCTTTGTCTTTCATCCTGAATATGTATTGTTTTATGCGGAAATGAATATGCAGCAAGGAAAATTAATTTGATAAATTTTGCGAGGATGTCCAGCGCAAGGAAAGTTTACATTCTACCCAGTACAGTCAACGGTTTCGCTATCAGTAACCATACGGCAAGATATGAATAAATCATACTGACCTTGAGCCGATATTATCAACAAAATAAGTTATATTATGTACAATTAGCCTTTTACCATTGAAGCCGTACTTGAAACCTTACGGTAACTATGATATCATTTAGATCTCACCAGACTTTGAACAATAATCTCTACATATTTCCCCGTTGGCAGAAGAGTTTGAAAACAGGAACAATAATAATATGTATGTATAATCAAAATATGACTTCCTAAAGTTCTGTAAATATTTTGAACATTACAATGAAGCCTGATGTTGTGTATTTATTAATTTCGCCGATATAGTCTTGTTACTACACTTGAAACGTCATTATTGATACTCCGCAAGACATTCTCATGAAAAAGTCGATGGATTTTAACTAAAATTTGTCAAAACATGACGAACACAACTTACATATTGTCCAAGTTTTGAGACATTTTCTCAAAATATCAAGTGCTATCTCAAAAACCTCTGAACCAATACTAGGCTTGTTTGTACTCATCAAAATTTTCTAGGTCGATGGCATTTTATGTCCGGTCGCGACAATTCCGCATCCTTTGAAAATAGATATTTTATAAGGTATATTTCGCCGAAATTACAGGGCCGTAAGCCTAGCTAGAAACGGAGTGGCTTATTTCTTTGTATGTTTATCCATCAGATATATGTAAGCATCTGTCTTTACGCAAGCGAGGTGACTGTCCTGTTTTTGGACTAACGCAAGCAATGGGTGGGCGCGATAGCATGTAAACCTGGATATTTATTTTGTCTCTCATGATAATCAAAGGATTTGACAAATTTCTTGTTTCGGTAATAGATGCTTATATTTGCACGCTTACCTGTAAGAGAGTAACATATTGAATATGCCTTTGCAGGGTATTAGCGTTAAAGTGTGGGTGTTTCAAGACATTGTTTTTGCTGTAAATTGAACGTGTGAACATTACTGCAAGCAACTTGACAATAGAAATGAAAATACTATTAATAATGTATCTTCGCTTCTTTTGTTGGATTTGATATGAATCTTGAAGGGTGGTATCTCAACTGTTTAGCTACATTTGAAGGGTAATAATTTATGACATTAAATTGATCCATTTTCAATTTTTAACATTTCTTGAAATGAATGGACATGTGTCTGAATCCTTCTGTCGTCAACATTAACAGGGTTGTAATGGCATTGGCAGACGTTAATAGCTCGTTAAGAGTTGTATCTGATGATGACTTAGGCACTGCAGTCGAAGAAGGGTTTCCAATCCTTCAGTGGTATAACAAGAGGTGCAGGATGTCAGTCTAATCTTTGTCATAGATTACTCGCGATAGAGGGGGAAGCGGATGAGAGTGTGGCACCCAGTAGTTTCTCTCCCTATGAAAAGCATAGTTACTTGGCCTGTAACACAGACTCTGCCCAGTCAGAAATCGGGATCCCATCAAACTGATGTCGAATGAGCTATCAGTTTATATAAAGAGTATGTTTCCATTGAATCCCTTTTGAGAAAATCAACGTGTTTTTTAATATGAGGATGTTACACGTCTCTGATTAAGTTTATTTTCTGCCCAATGAAAGATACCATAATGTTGAACCTTAAAAAACTGGGTTGGTTTCATTATTTTATTTTCACTGTTTTTTATGTATTTCTTTAATTTTTAGACACATACGGATTTAATCCCTTTTTGAAAACAAACAGAGTTGACAAATTTGCAGATAAAACAAAAACCAAAAAACAATGGGCTATTCCAGTTGAAATCCATACACCCCCTGTGGAAGACATAATCATGATCATAATCTCCCACACAAGGAGTGTTAAATGAGGTTATCTAAATGGGTGACTCCAATTGAAATATACACCCCTCGTGTTGGAGATTAAGGTCAAGTCTCCATAGGGGATGTATGTATTTCAACTGGATTTGTCCATTATACTTTCAATTGACATCAACCACCGTGACCCAATATCAAGGTCAATATGATCATCACAGCGCTGCCGAAGTATTGCCAACAGAGCTAGAAATCTTACATCTTATTGTAATTTTTCAGGATTCGACATTTTATTTCTACTTTATTTACTACTATTTATTTCAGCATCCGTCGGCCTCCTGAGCCTTTCCATCCCCTTATTGGTCACCGCACCTCCCATTTTCTTAAATCAATGTGCAGTCTCAAAACCTTTATTCAAAAGAGAACTTAACACCATTCACAAGTGCCCTTAAGTCTGCTGAGATAAGAATAATAATGTTGGTAACACGTCAGAGAGATGTCTATGTTATTTAAAAGCAATCAGGAACTGTGTGAATTACAAGCATAATTATATTGATTTAAAGTAAGTAAATGTGCTTTTTATAGCATTGGTTGAAACACTTTAATTTGATGTAAAATATCTCTTGTGTTGTGTGTTTGTCGCATTTTGAAGGCATGTAATAGGAAGTCGATTCGAGTTTGTTCTTCGCCGTACGCACGCCCAACCGTCCCAGACTATTGTAATGACGGTATAGGGTAAAACCTGACATAACTATATGAGTTCCCTATGGTACCCGCTTCATCCTATTTGCACCTGGACAAGTGTCCGCTTGATCCAAAGAGAAATGTTCGATTATGATGAAGATATTCTCTTACTGTCTCTTTCACGAAACGCGGGTAAGACGGTGCAGGATTTCAAACCCTAGTAGACTGCATTAAAATTGAACGATTATTTTCAATGAAAGCTTAGAAGACATAACATTTCGCTTTCACGCGGTATTCAGTAACATGAAGCAGACGGTATTCGTTAAAATGTCAAAGCGCGGGAGACTGAGGCCACGTGGTAAACTGATCGCACTGACCACAAGTGCTAATAAATAAAGATATTGACCATTGTTGAGGTGTGCAGCCCTTTCTGAGCGAAGTCATGTTTTTGTTATTTTATCCATGGCTATACGAAGAGGTTGAAGTATTTGGTGACGATCGAATGTACTTTTTAATATCTGTAGGAATTGAAATAAATCTAATATCAGTTATTGTTTTCATTAAGGTTTTTTTTTATTAAACTTTAATTTAATTCTGTAAACTTTGAAACCACTGACATGAAAAAGAAACGTTTCACGGTGTCAAATTCGTGTTCATGTAAGTCTTGTCATTTTGAAACCTGAAGATTATGCAACAATTTTATCATAATGTAAAACTTACCCGATTCCCAATTTTGCACGATTGTTACCTTCCACGAGAAAACTTGTTGGCCCGGCTTGTTTCTCTCCAGCGTCCGAGGAGTGAATTCATGTGCATAAATGTGTGTGGGGATATATCTTTTGCATGTGTTCATGAGTGTGATAGGGGGGGGGGGTTATGATGTATGTGAGAATGGGTGGTTAATTGTTTGTGTATAAGTAATTTGTTGTTTTGTGTTCATTTGTCTCTATTATAACTGTACTCTATATCAAAGTATGCAGTTATTATAATGCAAACTTACCCGATTCAGCACCTTCTTGCAAAAACAATTACTTCCTTATTCAAATGTGTGTTTTTTCTGCCTCTGTGTCTTTCATCCTGAATATGTATTATTTTATGCGCAAATGAATATGTAGCAAGGAAAATAAATTTGATAAATTTTGCGAGGAGGTCCAGCGCAAGGAAAGTTTACATTCTACCGTAAAGTCAACCGTTTCGCTATCATACGGCAATACGTGAATAAATCATACTGACCTTGAGCCAATATTATCAACATAATAAGTATTATTATGCGACGAAAAAAAGAAACCCTGTTCTACGGGCGGACGGACCTTTCAAGTAGGGTCGGTCGTAAATGCAAAAAAACAATTGTTCCTGAAATTTCCGAAATTTGGGTCGGCATTCATTTGTACAGGTTTTTTTCCCAATTTGTTCAAAATCTGGGTCAGTCGAGCCCGTAGAACAGGGTTTTCTTTTTTCGTCGCCTTATGTACAATAGTCTTTTACCATTGAAGTCTTACTTGAAACCTTACGGTGACTCTGATGTCATTTTGATCTAATTGAACAATGATCTCTACATAAAGGGTTCACAAAAAATAACTCCCCCCTAAAATTACAAAACATTTTTTCGCATAACTTGACATATATTTCGTGGATTTGAAAAATTTAAAAACCTGTGAATAAAGGAATTGTTTTTCTACCCTCCCAACGTTCTTTCGTCTGAAAATCTTTTTGTTTTGGCTAAAAATAATCACGTTTTCTAAAAATGATGCTTTCAGAAAAAGTTGCACTTATCAACATCCTCATTTATGTAAAAATTAGCTTCAACAAATCATTATTTTGCACTACGTGATGGTTTCATGGGTGACTAAGAGTTCAGAGACAAAAAGGTGAAGGAAAAAAACCCAATTAAATCAATCGTAACATTGATACCGAGACAGTTTTGTACATTACATGTATGGGATGTTGAAAAGCGCAACTTTTTAAAGCATCATTTTGGAAAAATGTGATTATTTTTGACCAAAACAAAAAAGATTTTGAGAAGGGATAACTTTGGTAGGGTAGCAAAAAAATGCCTCTATTTACAGGTTTTTAAATTTTTCAAATCAACAAAATGAATGTTAAGTTATGCAAAGAAATGTTTTGTAACTCCTAAATTGATTTTACCATTTTTGAAACACCGGCTCAATAAAATCTTCTAGAAAACCCCAGTACGTGTTAATTAGTCATTGTTTTATACTGTAAGATGATTGCATGGGTGACTGGGTAATCGTATACATAAAAATTAAAGAAAACAAAAACACCATTAAATAAATCAAAACATTGATATCGAGAATGTTTTTGTACATTAAATGTATAGGATGTGGAAAAGTGCAACTTTTTCTTAAAGCATCATTTTTGGAAAATGTGATTGTTTTTGGCCAAAACAAAAAGATTTTTTAATGAAAGAACTTTGGGAGGGTAGGAAAATGATTCCTTTATTCGCAGGTTTTTAGATTTTTCAAAACAACGAATTCTATGTCAAGTTATGAAAAGAAATGTCTTGTAATTTTAGGGGGAGTTATTTTTTGTGAACCCTTTATTTCCCCATTGGCAAAAGAGTTTGTAAACAGGAACAATAATAATTTGTTTGTATAATCAAAATATGACTTCCTAAAGTTCTGTAAATATTTTGAACGACACAATGAAGCCTAATGTTGTGTTTTTATTAATTTCGCCGATATAGTCTTGTTACTACACTTGAAAACGTCATTATTGATACTCCGCAAGACATTCTCATGAAAAAGTCGATGGATTTTAACCAAAAATTGTCAAAACATGACGAACACAATTTACATATTGTTAAATATGTCGCCTCTTAAACCTTAGTTGGTGACCATATCATTTGGCAAGGTCCTTAATACTCTGCGTGCTAGCGATAGGCTTCAAAATAAGAAGTCCAAGTTGAGACATATCAAAATATCAAGTGCTATCTCAAAAACCACTAAACCAATACTAGGCTTGTTTGTACTCATTTTGATGAATTCTTCATGCTGATTCCAAATATGGTCATGGAAATGTAAAATTCTGAAAGTTTTGAATTTTAAACAAAAGTTGAAACCTGTCGTCTCCCGCGTGGAGAGAGTTAAGGGGACAATACTATTTCACTAGGATCTCTAAATCTCATATTCCAATACACAGTTCTTTAACCCCAATTTGCGTGTACACTCATAAAATGACCTCTGAATGTATTAGGTTACAGAAACTCATACTCCCTAATTTAGGGTTAACTTTTGAAATAGGATAGTTGTATGGATATCACTGAACTATGCATTTGAAATGAGACCATTAATTGGCTCGTGGCGCTTCATGGTGTTAAATATTTACTTATAAGTAAATTATTAAATCATTGTACGACTATAAGCGAGATGGTTGGCATCTTTCCTCATCTTATTTTTGTAATTCTTTCGTATCAGTTTGGCCACGTGTATGACCTACTTATGTGAACATTACTTAGTGGTTCACTGTGGTTAATATTTATTATTTAATAATTATTGAAATTGGAAAACAAACAAAAGTCAATCTTGCTATAAGCTGATTTGATGAGGTACAAATATGAAGTACAAATTTTACTGCTGAGTAATTTATCACTGAAGTCTTAATACGCGGAATGACCACGATGCCTATATTGGCCGAAAGAAATCGCTGAAAGCTCGCCATTGAACTTTGAGTATATCTTTCTATTAACATCCCAAATATTGCAGATGGTTTTGAATAATTGGCGCTGTATCTTGTGCCGAAAGACGTGAACTGGATAATTATGTCAAATGTTGGTATTACAATACTATGGCACTTAAAAATTATTAAATAACAAGAAAAAGACGGTGATCATGGTGATACAAATACATTTATAGGTACAATTATTCATGAGTATAAAATTATTCTTGCTTGAAAGACAAAACCCAAAAACATGCGAGCAGAGGTTCACAATGACTCTACGTTGTTTGTACTATCGCGATGTAATCAAAGTATTCGTTCAATTAGCGGTTCATTTTGCACGCCTTGGGTTACGTTGCGTTGTTACTTCAACGAAATACTCATCGATTGAAAAGCTATTATGAAAATCTTTGCAACTCCTTAACACAGATGGAAAATCAAGGCTATGAGCTGAGCTCATGTGACTCGAACAATATCATATCCATTGATCGGCTCTATAGGAACCTATAAAATAACCATTATAAACTTTATATTAATTGAACGTTTCAAAGGCTAGATCTTATACGCAAATCTCCCCGGAGATAGCACTTTTATATTTGACGTTGGCATATGGATATTACGACAGTATACACCCGTATTGTTAATATAAGCATGTGGAATGCTTGTAGCGTTCGGAAATAAGGAAAACATCTCCAGATAGCAGTTCCTAGGAGGTTGCACTTAGTCGATAAGCGGCTCCTTATTTCATTGCTAGGCGGGAGATTCATCATGAGCTCAGCTGCGCATGTCTAAATTTGACCGACTTTTGTAACGTTAACGCACGTAGTACTTATATCCATGGTTTACTTATATAGCGGAAGGGCAACGTCCTGCTGGCCATAATAATATACAGCACGGCGCGGCAGCCGCAATAAATGCTCCGTCTATGATATTACACATATCCAATATGCTCATATCTACGTAAGCAGTTAACTCCCGGGAGGCATTCCTACAGCGCGTTGGATATCAAAGTAGAACGTTCGGTATTCTCTACACTGCACATGTTCCCGAACACGTGACGCCTCTCAGACGCGTCCGAGGTGTTCATAATTGTCTCTTTAGAACACTAGTGTATTTGAAAATATGATCAGCCTTGCACATTAGTGTTCTTTTAGTATAATGTAGAACACATCGTATTGATCAGACATGTCACAAGTGTTCTGAATGATTATATTGAATACTGGTATTCAAAAATGGAACGGATGAGCAGATAGAGGCGTTGGAGAGCTGCGACGTGTCAGCGAGAAATACACGGTGCTCCTTTGAAGGAGGGATATAAGTAACAACAACAATGGCGATGAAACGTGGAAACGCTTCCGGGAAACGCTATAACAAACTGTTTTTTCCAAGACAAATGGGATGATAGTGAGAGTAAATTGGAAGGATTTAGAGAAGAATGAAATTCAGGGCAACTTTGGGAGCGACTTGGAGCCCGTATATCTGTGGACAGCGATGAACAAGCATAGGAGAGACACAAGAGGGTGACTATGGCCGAGCGATTTTAATCGCAGGAAAATCGCATTGAAATACGTTGCGCTGTCAGCCGGGAGATACGATCGGCGAGGGTTCGAGCCTTGGGCTTGCCTTAGGTGAAAACTCTCTGATTTCATCTCTCGGAATTCTTCGGAACACCGCCATTATCTTGTTTATACTACCATGTATTTGTTTATTGTCGAGTAATGAGATTTTGAAAATGTATAAATAAAGGTTGAACACCAGCATTCTGAAAATCAATGTTTGAACACGTGTCATGTGTTAAAAAACTGTTACATTTCTTTCATGTGTCCGAGGTGTTCATAGATAGTAATTTTGAACACCAGAGTTTAAAGGATTAGAACATGTTACACTAGTGTTCTGAGGTAATAACACCTGTGTTCTCTACATTAACACTAGTGTTCTCTAAATAAGTTGAACACGTGTCATGTGTTAAAAAACTGTTACATTAATGAACGCGTTCCATGTGTTCTGGCCAATTTACAGTGTACGTAGGACTACTTCAGAAACGGCAACTCGCTCTAGGATTTAAAACATTCTCATCTGTCAGGACAACGCACTTTGACCCCTATATGCGTATTTACTCATAGTATCACTTTTGTATGTGTTGGATACAAAAACTCATACTCCACAATTTAAGATCAGCTTTAGACTTAAGATTGCTGAAATGAGGTTATTGAATATGATCTGGCAATGAGGCTGATGTTATTTTGTCACATCATGGTGTCGTCCAATTTTCTAGGCCGATGGCATTTTATGTCCGGTCGTGACAATTCCGCATCCTCTAAAGATAGATTTTCTATAATGTATATCTCGCCGAGTATACAGGGCTGTTAGCCTAGCTAGAAACGGAGTGGCCTATTGCTTTGTACGTTTATCCATTAGATATATGTAAGCATCTGTCTTTACGCAAGCGAGGTGACTGTCCTGTTTTTGGAATAACGAAAGCAATGGGTGGGCGCGAAAACATGTTAACCAGGATATTTGTATATTGTCCCTCATGATAATAAAAGGATTAGACAAACGTCTTGTTTCAGAGAATCATATTCATTATGCAATATGCCTTTGCAGAATATAAGCGTTAGAGTGTGGGTGTTTTAAAGAAATTGTTTTTATTGCAAATCGTACTTGTGAATATTATAACTGTAAGCAGCAACTTTAAATTAAAACCTTGCATCCTGGCTTCTTTTTGTTGGATTTCACATACATCTTGAAAGACGGTGCCAAAACATAATAACAAGAGGTGCGTGGGTCGTTGGGGATGCGCCCAGTCAGGAATCGGGTTCCCAACAACCTGATGTCGAATGAGCCAGTAGTTCATATACATATGACGAAAAATGCAGTTTTGAGAAAATCGCATCCTCTAAAGATAGATTTTCTATCATGTATATCTCGCCGAGTATACAGGGCTGTTAGCCTAGCTAGAAACGGAGTGGCCTATTGCTTTGTACGTTTATCCATTAGATATATGTAAGCATCTGTCTTTACGCAAGCGAGGTGACTGTCCTGTTTTTGGACTAACGCAAGCAATGGGTGGGCGCGAAAACATGTTAACCAGGATATTTGTATATTGTCCCTCATGATAATAAAAGGATTAGACAAACGTCTTGTTTCAGAGAATCATATTCATTATGCAATATGCCTTTGCAGAATATAAGCGTTAGAGTGTGGGTGTTTTAAAGAAATTGTTTTTATTGCAAATCGTACTTGTGAATATTATAACTGTAAGCAGCAACTTTAAATTAAAACCTTGCATCCTTGCTTCTTTTTGTTGGATTTCACATACATCTTGACAGACGGTGCCAAAACATAATAACAAGAGGTGCGTGCGTCGTTGGGGATGCGCCCAGTCAGGAATCGGGATCCCAACAACCTGATGTCGAATGAGCCAGTAGTTCATATACATATGACGAAAAATGCAGTTTTGAGAAAATCGCATTTAAAGTTTTTCGATTTTTGAAGACCCACTGGAGAGCACCAAAGTAAAATACGTTTATTATTATCAAAGAATATAATCAATAATATATCTGTCTTTGTTCTCAACATAATACAAACTGTTTATTCATTCACTAATTAGCAGTAATTAATCTGCAAACTCATACGACAGTATGCCAAAATATGCACAATTTGAAAACCTATGTATTAATAATGATACGACATTGTGAGACGACAGTATGTCAAAACAATAGGCAACTACACGGTGGCCTATGGCGACGTATCATGATACGACTGTATGTCAAAATACAGAATGACGTTTTCAGGGGGGTTTTACATAAAAACCATGTCGTATCACACTTTAGTGCCATATCGCATTAACTAATTACATTTAGGTCTCAAAACTTTGTGAATATATAGAGTTTCATTCACAGATTTTTAAAGTTTATATAATTCATCGTCATACGACAGTATGTCAAAACAGCGACAATTTATACCCTCGTTTGAGATCAACCATCGTGACCCAATATCAAGGTCAATATGATCATTACAGCGCTGCCGAAGTCTTACCAAACTAAGAATTTATACAACTTGTTGTAATTTTTCAGGATTTGACTCTTCATTTGTACTTTTACTTAATTCTTCTTTAAATGAAGCCTCCTTTTGCCTTCTGAGTCTTCCCATTCACCGATTGGCACAGCAACACCTATTTTCTGAAATCAATATACAGACTCAAACTTAATATTGAGCATAAATTAGTGCAAAAGAGAATATTGCTTAGATGTGAATGTGAATCCGATTGTTGTGGTCCAAATTATAATATTTATTTCTAACACTCAGGAACTATGTTAATTTAGCATTATAGTTAATTAAGTGAAGACCAAATTTAGGATGCTGCTTATTGCGACCCCTTTACTTTGTAGGTAAAGTGTCAAATGTTGTCGCATTTTAAGGCATGTAATAGGAAGTCGATAGGAGTTTGTTCTTCGCCGTACGCAAGCCCAACCGTACCAGAGTATTGTAATGACGGTATAGAGTAAGACCTTACTTAACTAGATGAGTTCCATAGGGTACGGGCTTCATCCTATTCGGACCTGGGCTAGTGTTCGCTTGATCCAAACAGAAATATTCGTATAATTGTTCGATTATGATGAAGATATTCTCTTACTGTCTCTTTCACGAAACGCGGGTAAGACGGTGCAGGATTTCAAACCCTAGTAGACTGCATTAAAATTGAACGATTATTTTCAATGAAAGCTTAGAAGACATAACATTTCGCTTTCACGCGGTATTCAGTAACATGAAGCAGACGGTATTCGTTAAAATGTCAAAGCGCGGGAGACTGAGGCCACGTGGTAAACTGATCGCACTGACCACAAGTGCTAATATATTGAAGAAATTGACCATTGTTGAGGTGTACAGCCCTTTGCAGGCGATGTCAACTTTTTTGTTATTTTACCATGGTTATATGATAGGTTTGGTATATTTGGTGACAAACGAATATGTTTTTTAATATCTATAGGAAATGAAATAGGCTAAATTTAATCTTATTTTTTGTTTTCGTTAAGGGTTTTTATTAAAGTAATGTACGATATGTTAAAATAAAACCACTTTTGTCATTAGGTCAACAGATAACGCAATTCAATGTTATAGCAAGGCGAATGTGGTCAATATGTTGAAAATTACCCATCCAAGCACATTTTTTTGACCAAAATGTAGGTTTAAAATCTCAAGTGTTCCTATCAATATTTTTCACATATCATGTCCATATACTAGCGTCATTTTCGCCCGTTTTGTCATAGGGTTGTAAATTCAATGAACTATGACTTTGCTAAAGAGCGCTTACAAATGAGCCAGACAGACAGACGGACGGACGGACGGACTTTTTTAGCCCAACTATCCGTCTACGCCATAACTTTAACATAAACCCACACAACATATTGTTGTAATGGCCAAAAATAATGTTGTTGCGCAACGAACTCAGAGTATCCAGTTTTCGATTTGATATCACAACGTTCTTCTGAATATAGAATTTGATTATTGAAAACGCAAGGACTGCTTTCAAATAATCCATTCTCACTTCGGCACTTAAGTACAAGAGTATTGCCGACCAATTTCAAAATCCACGCATACAATGGCTTTAAAAGTTGATGTATTGCCTTCTATTTACGTACTGGTGGCGCTATACAAGAAACGTGGTTGAAGATTGGAGAGCGTAATTTATCATGTTTATAGGATACATTTCCAGAGATAATTTTAAGACACAGCAGTGTTGGGTATAGTACGGCTGTCATGAAAGTTTTTTTTTAGATATTACATGTTTTAGGGGAAAATATATTCTATTCATATCAAGAAAAGATGACTTTGTTAAATATCTAACATACATTCTACACACATATAGGTAGTCTTTTACGCCGCTGACGGTGGTGTGTAATGTTTTACCGCCATAATATCATAATGGGCACTGATAAAGAATTAATCATGTTCAAAGCTTTATTTCAGGTGAACGAACTCAGATCTACGTGGGAAGCCGAAATAGACACCCCGAACCAATAAAGTGAAGTAATGCACAGATATCGAATGAAATTAAAGATCTGTGTTCAATTGTGCTATTCCATTTGAAAAACTTACACCCACTATAGAAGGCATGACCTTAATCTTTCACACAGGGAGTATGAATTTCAAATGGGGTTACCTGATTGAGTGACTACATTTTAAATCTATACCCCTCTGTATGGGAGATTAAGGTTATGTATTCCATGGGGTATGTATATTAACTGGAATAGCATGTTGGAATGATATCACGAGGTGACGTTGTACCAGTTGTTGATAACATTAACGATACATCACCTGGGCGTGTCGGTATTATTCTCATCATCTCGACATCATCTCATCAGCCTAGTACGTCGCTACACTATGGACCACAATGGCCTCATCCCAATGCCATAGTTCAATAACCTCAATTAAACAATCATAGAGCAAAATTTGACCTCAAGTTGAGGAGTATGAGTTTGTGTACCCAATTTTTCAAAGGTCATTCAATGAATGTGTAACTGTATTAGGGATAAAGAACTGTGCCCTGATAGATGAGCATGTTGTGGATCATCCATAGTGCTAGCTGCCACACCAGCTAGGATCCCCATCCAGCCAGCCACGTAGTGTTCAGACCCTCACGTCGCGGTGTCAGTATAGCCTGCCACCCTAAGGCCTCTTACCATCTGACACTAATAGGAGCGTGCAAACTGCCGAACTATGATGAAATTGAGCCCATCCATTGGGATGACCCGTAGACACGGCAAATAATAAAATATACTACACACTCCGCAGTCCAACGCACCACTGGAAATCACGTACGATGCAATATCCCTTTCCGCGCGCATGGTGAATTTTCAGCAGACTATTTAAGTATAGGTCAAAAGGTTCATGATTTCATACAAAATTCAAAGTTTTATTACCATATTTGATAAATACATACATCAAGTACAAACACGTCCAAGACTGGTTCAATTGTTCTAATGATATAGCGCGATAACGCTATTTGTTATTTTTGGAAAATCGCCTGAAATGACCTAATGGTTTAGGGTGATAAAACGTAGAACCGCTTGCAAAGCACATAAGCAGCTTCACGACATGTGTCAAATCAATCGAGACGATTCAAGTTACTCGGCTAAAGCTAAAACCCGCCATTGGCACTACGTTTCTATTTATCAAGTTAAATTCTAAGTAGCAAAAGAGAGTCGTCGGTCGGTCAGGAAGTTGGCGCAGACGAGAAAATCCCAAAGCGCGGGAAACGCAAGGCCCTTTTGAATATTAATGCGTGATTGTATTAAAACGCCTCCAGCTACAAACATTTCAGTGGAATAAAAAAGAGCATACATTTAAATTAAGTTTACGCAAGCCTTCGATATGAGCACGTATCGTATTATTTTTCAGATGAAATAATTTGAATTAAATTGGTAAACAATTGGTGGATTTTGCTATTATTAGATTTTCCCATAGAGATACACACTTGTGAGGCTTGCCGCAGACATTGAATGCTTTAATGACTTCTTAAGACATGAAACACGATCATACTCGTTATTTTTCTTTCCGATTAACCCAATTTATCGCAGATATGTTTATTCTGAACACGTAAAAATGTGATGAATAGTCAAAGATTTTTTTCTATAATGTATTCTACACTTCAATTCCCGATAACACAAATTTTTGTTGTTGAATTACGAACGAACCGAGCAAATAATCGGATGAAATTTGACCCACGTACAGATGATTATGTTTTCATTTCGCGTTCAAATGGTAAATATGCAATGTTCGAGTGTGTGGCATCAATAATAAGAAAATGCACCTAGAATTTCAAGCACCAGTGACGTGGAAGACAAATTTATGTGTTAAGTACTTCCTGTAGTCACATCTCTTCATGGAAAGCCAATAAAAAGTACTTTTAATCGTATGAGGTTCAAATAAGAAGAACGAAAGCGTTGAAACCCGTGAGATTGAGACGAATTTACATAAAGCAACAAGAAATTGGAACAAAAACAAAGGGTTAAGAAAGGTTGATGTAAGAAGAAAATTACGTTCGTGCCATATTCTTAAGTGTCTGTTGGCAAAGACAGAGGGGAGAAAAGAAATTGAGAATGAGAGCGATGGGAGAGTTAAGGAGAAAGCGCTAGATTAGCGCTATTAAGATAATGGCTTTCGCAACAGAGTGATAAAACAATGCGTTCAAACGTGAAAATCATGTGTTCGTAAGTGTGTTTGCGTAAGAATGACAAAGACACAAAGATAAAGATGCACATTTATATATTATACTACAGATATAATCTCCTATTCTTAGAGTGGAATGAAACTGCATGGTGTTATACATATCTTCAACCACCCAAAGCACATACCAGTAACCCATAGGTATCGGTTACTGGTGCACACCAGTAACCGATAGCTATCGAGCCAATATAGCAAATATATATAGTGAATGAGAAAAAGCGCCCTCTGTTGTTATTAATCGTATTTAATGCGTATTTACAACGTTGTGAATTGCGCCGCAGGCTTACAAAGAAACAATAGCAATCAAGCTTAAACTTTAAATTAACACCCGATAGAGGGCAGGGCCTGAAGAATGAGGGAAATTATGGGGTAAATATTTAACGGAATAAACTGCATAATCATATTATTTAGATTTATTCCGTTAAAAGTTATTTTAACTTATCAAATTACTAGTTTTTATATTCTATGGTGTCAAATATTTATTCACAACGTTGTAAATACGCATTAAATACGATTAATAACAACAGAGGGCGCTTTTTCTCATTCACTATATATATTTGCTATATTGGCTCGATAGGTATCGGTTACTGGTGCACACTTTTAACGGAATAAATCTAAATAATATGATTATGCAGTTTATTCCGTTAAATATTTACCCCATAATTTCCCTCATTCTTCAGGCCCTGCCCTCTATCGGGTGTTAATTTAAAGTTTAAGCTTGATTGCTATTGTTTCTTTGTAAGCCTGCGGCGCAACCTTGAACAAACGCCCCGTAGCCACCCCCAGCCAGCCCCATACCTCATTTCAATTTTTAACATACCCATATCATGCTTTTTATATTAAAAAAAATTGAAATTTTTGCAAAATTTTTTTCAAAATGGCGAAATGACGTATAATGCAATTTGAACACGAATTAGGCGAAATAGGGTATGCTTGAATTTTTTGCAAAAAAGTGCAAAAATTTTCCAATTTTTTTGTGTTTTTCAACCCACACCAGAAAAAGAAGCTATTTCAGGAAATGAAAAGTTTTACAGCATAATGAAAGAGAGGAACAGTTGAACGTAAGTCGTTCTGAAATGAGCAAAAGGAGGGAAAGATTCTTTAAAAAAGCACAAATAAATGCACTGCACATTTACAGAAATAAACAAACACTAAGTGAACAAAGTCGCCAACGGTCGGATCACAGACTTAGCAAGATATAGGTCTAATGTCCAAATGTGAAATCATGCAATAGTTTAATAAGCGATAATTGCATTTATTCTGTCTTTTCTTTCATCAGTATTAGTAAATAGCATCATCAAGATCATTGAGCATTTCATATGTGTCATCAAACATTTAGTTTATTCTGTTTTTAGAATAATATGTTTTTTAATGATCTGTTGAAAGAATCCAATCTAATTGATTTATGTAGTATTTTTGAAATAATATTAACATCAAAGTTTTCACTGCACTGCAATTGTGTGTTCAGCTTCCTTTTGTATTTTCCAACCAATAACGTATAATGTACACAAAGTCCGACAAATTCGGTATAATTGACCAGCAAACTGACCTTTTGAACTCATGTCAAATACAGGTCAGCAATGAGATTTCACGAAATCTCGCGAGATTCACGTCTCGTGAACCGTCTGCGATGTCAATTATGGTAACCTATTTGAATGAAGATGTTTCCAACAATCCCGTTGTACTGTATGTGCTTAAAGGAAGTCTCCGCCAATCACAACATTATGCCTATATGTAAGGAAAGTAATTATCAAACACAAATCAGATTGTTTTATTAAAAACAAACCCATATTGACCATAAAACGAATAAAAACATCCGTTTTTCAACACGCGATATTCAAAATACCTGGGCGCCGAAATTGTCTTGTGCAATGAAGTCCCAGTATACAATGAAGGCTGGTGACAAGTGAGCACAAACAACCATGACGTCATTGCACTAGACAATTTCGGCGTGGGAATTTTGAATATCGCGTGTTGAGCCGGGTGTTTTTATTCGTTTTTATGGTAAATATGACTTGAGTTTGTTTAAATAAAAACTACGTGATTCGTGCGTGATAGTTATTGTTCTCACATAAATTTATATAGGGCATAATGTTGTGATGGTTGGAGACTTGCTTTAATGTTTTTTGTTGTGTTGTCTTTTTGTTGGTGTTGTTGTTGTTGTTAAAGCGGAGTACCTACAATGTTTTGTTAAGATTGTGTTACTCAATGTATATTGACGGTTATAAAAGCAATCAATTTAATTGAAAAAAGTGGTCACTTTAAATATGTCAACCTGTTAAGAAAATGAATGTAAACTTAGCTGATGTTGAGGTGTGCCTTATGTGTTCGTCGATTATTGATCCTCAACTCGGGTTACTGTAAAATGCAAGCTTCTTGTAAATGTGTTCGTTCTTGTAGATATCAATCATTTTATTTTTCAATTCAATTCAATTCGGCTCATGTCCTCAGCATCTATGGTTGCATTTCTGTAAGAACTGCCCTACATCTACATTGAACGGTTATATCTAAGTGTTTGTCAATCACAATGGTGAAAGTTGGAGGATATAGAATCATGGTTAATATGTGAACTAGAGTAAATTTTGGCCTCGAAATTCACCATTATGTTGGTATGTATATAACCATAACAAACATTTCGATGTCAGTTCCCGATGAGTGAACAATAAGAATGTAGGCCAATATAAGAATTGCCCTAAACGGTTATATTCCAGTGTTTAATCAATCACAATGGTAAAAGTTGGGTGAACTAAAGCAAAGTTGCAATATATTGGCCTCGAAATTCACCATTATGTTGGTATGTATATAACCATAACAAACAGTTCGATGTCAGTTCCCAATAAGTGAACAGCAACTGTTAAGCATATTGTCTGGATGGAGTAGATGATACGCCTAATATAATGTGAGAAACAAAACAAATCTGAAGTTTTGAGTGACAGAGGGTATGATCCAAAAAAGAATCGCAGAACACCCCATTCTCTTGAAAACAAACAAACAAACAAACAAACAAATTGGATCTAACCTCCTTTTCAATTCCAATAACCTCGAAGAACCTACAAACGCACTTTTCATACTAATTTTATATAACACTCTCCATCTAATCGACACAACTGTCAAAAACTTAGCCATGATGCATCCGTTAATTAATCGAGCCTTCAATGAGCTCCTCTTATCCAATATTCAGTGATTTGCGCGAACCTTTAGGCTTCACCGCTTATAAAACGTGCTATAAATTTCTTTTCACAACGAAAAGAGGATATCTCTATAATTGGCACTGCGCCAAGATTGGGCATGTTTGTCCTCGTTCAATGTATTTTTTTAAATGACTGATCAATAATAAAATAAACTTGTAATATTGTGACTTACCATTGCAGAAAAAAGATAAGTAGGCGACTTGTTCAAGGACCTTTTTATATGTTATAAGCTATATGCTAGTGTGGCCGTCAATTAGAAAACCGACGCGTATTGTTAGTAGGAAGAATACAATCGGCTGGCGATCTAAAAGCAGCTAAATTATTCTCCTTAATGGCGCATCCTTCCTTAAACAGGAAATAAGGCCGCCTCTAGCGCCAAGTCTATTTACATGTTATAGAAAAAATAACAGATTCCGATTACGTAAAAAATATTATTGAGATTAGCTTGCGACTCTTGAAACGATGCTTACAGTAGGTCAAATTAAATATTGCTATAGCGGCATTTGCGTTATTTGTTCTTAATTGCCTGATATTCACGATATTGTTGTTAAACAAATGTGTCAAAGTATCTGGACGTAATACACTAGGATCCACAACATGCTCATCTATCAGCACACAGTTCTTTAACCCCAATAGATTTGTACATTCTTTGAATGACCTTTGAAACTTTAGGTACAAAAACTTATACTCTGCAACTTGAGGTCAAATTTTGCACTTTGATTGTTTAATTGAGGTTATTGGACTATGCCATTGAGACGAGGCTATTGTGGTCCATAGTGGTATAAGCTTCAGTATTACAAGCCAGAATATCACTGTGCAACATGTCAAAGCAATCCTGAACGGTTGTCAAAAAGAGATAATAGATTTTGTGAAATGCGGTTCAAAAGCACAAATTTCACCCGCTATGTAGAAGGTCACTTCAAGACTTACTATCTACAAGCTGTTATGGCAGCACGGAGGTGGTCACGTGTGTATTTATAAAAGCGTAATTATAAATATGTAAACTGAAGTACACTGATGCGTGTGATATGGAAATGTATCATTTGGACTCGTTCGTTCAGTATTCTCATGGCTCGTGAGGTTTATTCTAGTATCGTAATCAAATCTATCCAATATTATATAAATCCTCCCAGGTTGAACGTATTACCCCGGGAGTCTTCGATTTCTTTATCAAACAAGAAAATCAAGCGTGTGCTTATCTTGCTTTGGTTCCAGTCAACCTCGTACATGGCTCAGTCTGATGGCTCCCGTCCCTGGACTTTTTTCTCAAGCTAAATTACTGAATAGATGCATGTGAAAAGAATAAAACCATAAAAATAGTAAGATAAGAGTAACAAGCTTTATTGAGCAGCTCCCATCCATTTCATATACGAATCTGGGACAGTTATACTATAGACGGTATTCAATAATGCATGCTTCTCAGGCATGTCAGGCAAAACTAGTCTTTAAAGAATTTTGCCGCCAAATATTTTCCAATATGTCCCTTCAGTATAAGAAAATATCCGATGCGCAAACACATTTAAAACAAAAGACATTTCCTTGCAAATTAAAGTCTTAATATTCTGAAGAAAACTAATAAGGCTGAGCTAAAAGAAGCACTGAAACCCGGAGCACGGTGCTGTAAATCGAAATTACTGATTGGCACAGCGCTATTGAGTTGTTTTGTATTCCCGATTGTAGAGTTTATCGCTGTATAATTCGTGACCTGGCTGGCTGGCGTGCAATTAAAGCGCCCCGACGCTGAAAATCAACTTTTCCGCCTTTATTGTCTTCCCGCGGGCAGAATACGATAGATGTATAGGATAAAATAGAATTAAATTATTGGTATGATGTCCGGGAAAGACGCAAAATGCGATCGGGGAGTATCAGTAGCAAGGGGGATATTATCGTCTTCTTGACTATCAGGTAAACAGTCGCTAAGGTAGTAGAGTAGTGCTTAACGCTTTTTATGCAGACGACATCAGTAGCAGACGATATGCCCAATTTCACTCAAATTAAAAAAAGAAATTACAAAATATCAATATGAAAAATAAATTAACATGTCCATATTTGGCATTTGCATGTACAATGAGCACAAACAGACCTTGGTACTATTGTTAAGTGTTTCTTTTGGGACATTTGTGTTATAAACTTGTTGCGATCGCTTGGAAAGCGTTATGTCGGGCTCCTTTCAATTGTGAGGCCCATGGAGGCGTAATGAGGAGGCCAATTTAAAGTATTCAGGTAAAACGTTATAGACTTGTTTTATCTTTGTAACGAACCGTTTATTGTTGACTAGATCTGACGTGTGTGCCCGGTCCCCGCACTCCTTGCATCCGCGGGTATTCATGCTCGTCGAAAATGTCGCGAAATAAGGGGTGTTTTCAGATGAAGAAACGCGATTCGCGAAACACAAGAAAAAGGGATGTTTTTTCAAACCATGTGTTCGCGAAATTGAAAAAAAGGGTATTTTCATAGAAATATCACTTCTCTTGCTTTTACCAGAGAAGCGGTAATATTTTATTATATCTTCTGTGGTTTTACGAAAATATCACAGTGTCACAATTTTCCGTTCGGCGCATCCGGTGTGCACCCGGCCAAGTGATTGAAGTTCATACATTTTTATAGCCTCTGCATTTAGCCATGGGCCTGTGAGCAACTTGCCAAACGCGTTTCTGCCAGAAAAGGGTAGGCCCTATATAAGAAATATCGTTCGCGTTTTACCGAAAATAGGGGTATTGTCGAAGGGCAAATAATTCGCGAAATCGCTAAAAAAAGGGGTGTTTTTCCCCTAAAAAGTTCGCGAAATGAGATGCAAAAGGGGGTGTTTTTAAAGTTCGCCGACAAGCATGAATACCCGCGGATGCACGGAGTGCGGGGACCGGGCGTGTGTGCCCGCAAGATCCTATTGACTGTTTTGTTTTACTGCTGATTATCAGGGATGAAGATCCCATGCCAACTCATTTGTGTGGGTTCATCAGAGTTACGCGAGATAGCTTTTGTGGGCAGATATATATTTGCAATGACTTATGATAAGTTTTGTAAGATCTACATGCTTAGGATATATTTATGATTGGTTTAACAAGAATTGGTAAAAAAGAGTGTTTCCCGAATTTTCATGTTCCAATTGTTAAAAAGGAAAGGAATGGAGATGGAACATTGTTTCCATATAACATCATTAACACAGGGCGAGTATTATAATACCGTAAAAACTCGATAGTTAGCATAATGCTTAGGATCGAGCACATTTACAACATGAACAATGATGAAGAACCCATCCACAAAAGTGTAAAGGGTTTTGAGAAAAATCATCGACACACATAGTTTTATACGAACAAGTAAACTTGCGAATATTGGTTCAGTTAGTAAAGCGCCGGATTTTGGTACAATTTCATGTTTTCAAAAGCGATAATAAGACGAATAGTAGTCAATGTTTATCTGTGAGTAGAACTATTTAGCAGTTACAGCTGGCCTGGTGGGACCCAACATAATGATATAATTGTATTTATCAGTAACCATAGTAACGTGTAAACCGATTTTATTTCGGGCCATGCATCCATCTAGTGCATACACTGTAAAAAATAACAGTGAAATTTACAGTAAAATGCTGTGAAAAAGGCTAATTATTTACAGTGTTTGGCTGTAATTGATAAAAACAGGCAAATACTGTATTTTTTAGTTTAAATTATCTAGGCCTATCAAAGCTGAAATTAAAATTGGAGTTATAATTCAACGTTTAAGCAATATCAATATCATCACTACACTGTAAGAATGGTCACTTATACGATTAAGTACTAAATATCACGTGACTAAATTTTACAGTAAAAGTGTGTGCAGCCAATCTGCCAAAAGAACCTGTAAAATTTACAGTATCCTGTAAAAAAAAATGAATTTTACAGGTTTCAACTGTATTTTCTTGACAGGAAACTGTAAATTTTACAGTTAGGCGATGTAAAAAACTGTTCTATGGGAAGGGTGGACTTTTGAAGTCAGTCAGCATTTTTTATCCTAAACACATTCTCAAGCTCTAAAATAACTCGCCAAATATACCTATTTTACAGCATTTTGAGTGTGTCCATTTTTACAGGATACTGTAAATTTTACAGGGTTTTGTTGGCAGATTGGCTGCACACACTTTTACTGTAAAATTTACAAGATTTTTTTTACAGTGTAGCATAATCAGCATTGTATTCTTTTAAGCCTTTGTTACTCATTTTGAATGAAAATCAATTTAAACAAAATCGTTTCAACAAGAAAAAAGTTGCATCTTTTATATTGCCCAAACATGTTTCACGATGTTGTAAATATAACAAATAAAACGCAACTCCTTGCCTCCGAAGAATCTACATCAATTAATCTATTTCCATCTGCATTTCAATAATTTATTCATTATTTTAAAAGCCATACAAAGTTCTACCTCTTTCACGATGCTAACTATGTCGCAATGCTTTTTTCTGTCTTCCCGCGTGCGTCGTTTTTGAAGCATTAGTTTGATCAGCTTCGGTTGTCTATATTATTGTCTTTTTCTACAAGCCGCCAAATCTATACTTGGCTGGAGGCTTTACTCTATACTCGCTTGTCGCCGCCGATGCATTCGCTTGAGCAAGTTGTCGTGTTAGTAGGATTCCAGTCTTTAAATATCCCTTGGTGCAATTTGTGTTAAATTCCCCATGATTATGCGTCAAATGCTAAAACCTAACTTCATTTGACACGCTGAGAAAAGCCGCGTAAAGCAATGCAATATTTTGATATAACATATATATAAATAGAGAACATCCATGAAATGGATCGAATGCAATATATGTATTTGGATCTCCTAACATTTCTATTAAATAACCCTTTATATGATTATACCGCGATCTTTAAGCGAGTGAAGAAAGTGGAGTGAGAAACACATACCGCGCCATTTCAAAGACATGAATATTTGTGTAGTATTCAGCATTTTGTAAATTGTAATATTTAACCTTAACTGTAATAATAACATTCTTTAATAACTTCAGAATTTTACATTGTCATGAACCTATTTGGCATTAGTATGAAAAACGCATTACAATGAGTACAAACAAGCCTAGTATTGGTTCAGAGGTTCTTGAGATAGCTCTTGTTATAATAGGCTAATGATGTTTATTCATACGTAGCGGTAAACTGAATAGAAAGCAAAAGTATAATTTTGCTTTCTAGGTTTTGATATTTTAGAAAATATCTCAAAACTTTTTGTGCTGAATGCAGAATATCGTTGTGAGTTTTGCATAATGCCGAATAATAGAACACTAGAAACCGCCCTCTGTAGTCGAATAACAGAAAGGGATGCGGACGCGGACAGGTTATATTTGTGTGTTATTCGGCAATATGCAATGCTCCCAACGAAATTGATTATATGCGTATCTGTTATTACGGAAGGAAGTAAAGTCGTTCGACATTGAACTAAACGTGCTAAAGATAGATACAATTCAATTATAAACAAACCACTTCGGTACATCACAATCACTATGTTCACTTTGATCTTGAGCTTTTATCTGCTTGGATTGGCGCGTTTTCAATTTGTTGAATTAAACATGTTCATGCTTTAGTTTTCCATGACATGGGCAGCAACGGGCTATTCCAATTGAAATCCCTACACCCCATATGGAATACACGGCCTTAATCTCCCACCCAGGGGTGTTGATTTCAAATGGAGCCAGCCATTCAGGTAATCTCATTTGAAATTTACACTCTCGGTGTGGTGGAAGATTAAGACCATACCTTCCATTGGGGTGTATGAATTTTAATTGGAATAGCCCAATCATGTCGCTGCTGTTTTTATATTATTTTTTCGAGTGCTTATCAACAACTCAAGGATAGAAACATGAAAATAGATTTTGAACATACACATAAATATATGTCCTTGTCTAGCATCTCGTGTTTAGAATCATGCCATATTATTTTCCTGTTTTCTCTCTACAGAAAGTAACATTGTTAATGTTTAATGTTGTGGGATCTGAACACCGTAGGACAGAATAACCAACATCCGATATAAACATCTACCAAAAAGTTCCAAGCTTTCATGAACTCTGTGAGAATGAAACTTAATACAGAATATAAGATTGCCGAAGGTGAAGGTAAATTGGTGAAGAAAAATTAAACTATTACTCAAAGCGGAAATTAGCTCACCTGAGAACTTTCGGAATGTATCCCTTGTTCACTCGGTAGATGGACTGGTGAAAGATGCTTGTTACTGCTCAGAGACCGTCGAACCGTGTCGTGAGTCACGTGACATGCTCTGACACAGTAAAGAGTTTGTAAGCCTCGGGAAGTCTGTGGCGGCCCTGATCCTTGTTCAAAGGTAAATTGGGCAAACATTTTAAGAAATTTACATTTGACCTTAAGGAGGATTGAGGTCACTTTGCCTGCTGAACTGTTTTTAATTCTCGCTATTCGCAATAAGGGCGCCGCCAGCGGTTTGCGATGTAATCGTGATGTATCATGGGAAAATCGTGATGTATCATGGGAAAAGGTCGACATCAAGTCCGCGCAATACGAATATTACCATGCTATTACATAGGAACACGTGACAATATTTTTTAGTTTGTCAATATAACGGTATTACACGCAAATCGATATAGAAAAAAATAATTGTGCACATTTCAAATCACATTATTAAGTATTATTGAGTATCGATTCGCGTGTAACACCTTTATTTTGAAAAAAAAAAAATATTGTCACGTGTTCCTATGTAATAGCATGGTAATATTCGTATTGCGCGGACTTGGATGTCGACCTTTTCCCATGATACATCACGATTACATCGCAAACCGCTGGCGGCGCCCTTATTGCGAATAGCGAGAATTGCACTTCCTCCCTTTTTCAAATTTATTTTCAAAGTTATTTTCCTCATTCTGCAGCTGTGTGCATAATTGTTTCCAAATTCGACATTCATGGTTTTCGAATTCGACATTCTTGGTTTCCGAATTCGACATTCATGGTTTCTGAATTCGACATGCATGTTTTCTGAATTCGGGTACATATTGTTTCCAAATTCGACATTCATGATTTCAGGGATTGTTGTTATTTTTGGTTTCTGTTTTTCGCCTGTCGATTAAAAAACAGTTTTTTTGAGAAGATGTTTCGTACAAATATTCAAGAAATTAGCATTGGATGGTGGCGAATGTTGCTACTTCTATTTGGGCCGAGTGTTTATACGCCTGATCTAATTAGCATAATACATCCCACAATTACGACCTCTGCAGAGCAAACGTTTGTGTCCATATAAACTTCCGTCTTGTGTTATTTCAGTGTTTGTGGACCGACTTTCACCATAATTTATCAATTCCCTTCGTATTCATGTACAGTACGGATTTCATTCTAATGTTCTTCAATTCTTTCAATTACTTGATTAATCACTACAACTTAACGTTATCCACAGTTAAGACATTTTCTATTCATTACTAAATGTATTCACCATAATAATGCACTTATGCCATATCACACATTCGATTGTTGCAATGATTAAGATACTAATCACACGTATCAAAATTTCTCATCATGTTTAGAAGGAAGCACTCTACATTATCGGTAATTGTACGAAGGCATACTCCGAACATTATACCCACTCAATGCGAAGCGCCATGCACTATTGACAATCCCAAAATATTCAACAAAATTTCACCAAAAAAAAAAATCGGAATTCCACTTTTTGAAAGAGCATGAAATATACTTGAAGATGCTGCGCGCATAAACATATCAGTATTCGCTTAGCCATGTTGGCAGTTCTTAAGACGAGCTTAATATCAAGTAAATATTGACAAACGTAGTACTGCAGCTGCATACAGATGCTTGCTACAGAGTAATAAGCACTATAATTCGCCTTATAAGAAGCGGATAATTATAGCCATAAAACGCATCAGTACGTCTATGCAATCCACATTGATGCTTTAGTGTAATTTTTTTTGGAGGGAACTTGTTTTCCTTACGGGGAAAGGCATCCCCAGGGCAACCGTCGTATTGGAACAAAAGTAGCGTGCTGTAAAATGCAGACGTAATTGAACAGGAGAGGACCTATAAATGACACGAAAGATTCCACGCCGGCACCTGCCGAGCGAAAAATAATTGAAGTAGCGCGTTGCATTCAAATAAAACATGCGTGTTTGCAACGAAAGTGACATGCGTCACCCGAACATATAAAATGGTGACCGACTTAAAGCATGAAAGAAGAATTAAAAGAGGTTAAATTGCTTTGGCAGCCATTACCTAAATTTGTGATATTCTTTGTGTATCGGCAACGGGCTATTTCAAGAACCACTGAACTAAAGGTATACCATGTTAGTTGTTATGTATTTTCACACCGATCTCATGACATGTGATATAAATGTTGATATATGTTTCATCGATTGAACATTACTTTTGTTAGACCTGCAAATATTTGTTGAAATTGTTTTCAGAAGTAATAGGTTATACATACATGTATGTGGCGAAGTACTTAATTCGCAAAATGTGGAGCGTTCAAATATTATACATACATAACGTTGCGTGAATTATGGAGGAATTAATCGGCCCTGGCTATTAGGATAGAAGAACATTTTACGGTGTATATTACGTGACTTGATTTTAACGAGATATTGAAAGGAAACAACGATTATACACTTGGAAAGAATAAGAATTGGGTAATGAAGAACCGAAAGTAGGGCACGATACTCGATATCACGCCATGTGTTATGTGATAAAAAGAAACACACATTGAAGCTCAACTATAAATTCTACGCCGCGCTGCTTTGCATTTTGTCTCCGGGGTTATTTTATATTGGTGAAGTCTACTGGGTCTATATTCTTCAGTTCATAAGCAATGTTATCCCTAGTGAGAAATTTCGCCAGACATTTGGCACTACGTCCTAGATTTGGCAATGCATAGGACCACAATGGCCTCATCCCAATGGCATAGTTCAATAACCTCAGTTAAACACCCATAGTGCAAAATTTGACCTCAAGTTGCAGAGTATGAGTTTCTGTCATCAAATTGCCAAAGGTTATTCAATGAACGTACAAATGTATTGGGGTTAAATAACTATGCCCTGATAGATGAGCATGTTGTAGATCCTAATGTACTGACTATGTGCTAAAGTTCTGGATCAATGGTGAAAGGCTTTAAGGGAAAAACAGGTTGGGCAATAAACGAATTGCATGTCCATAAGCCGTACGTGTTACATGTTACTGCTAAATAAAATTTGGTAAGAAAATTAAGCCCTAAAGTCAAATGAGTTTATCCGATTTCAAACCCTCTATACTTATTTACAGTTAGGAGCCTGTAGATCGATGCAATGCGATCGAAATAACCGATGGTTGCGATATAAATATAATTATAAGACGTTTCTTGGAGCGGGTTTCTCTCATTTATTTGAAAGATGATCTGACCAGCAATTAACTTGGTCAATGTAACTTTCAGTCGGTTATACATGGCACAGTTTCATGCTTCAATGTATTCCATTGTAATGTTGTATACAAGAAAAGTATTAACGCTTTCAAATGTTCTTCTTCTGCTATGTTTTTTAAAGCAAATTTGGACGAATCATTCAAGAGAACCACTCCCGGGGACCACTAAACTAGAACTAAGCATTTTTGTTCTCATTCAACACATATTATTATAAATAAGACAATCAAAAGTTGTATATTTTGATATTATATTTTTTATTTTTAAATTGCTTGACATCCGCTCAAGGATAATGCTCTTCCTGTTTCAACATTTTCTCAAAATATCAAGAGCTATCTCAAGAGCCTCTGAACCAATACTAGGCTTGTTTGAACTCATTGTAATGCATTTTTCATGCTGATGCTTATTTTGAAATTTATGGAATTTTAAAGTAAATTTGAAACTTGTCGTCTGCAGTCGACACCCGCGTGGAAAGGATTAACATCCTTATGTTACCGAATGGATGACGTCACTTGCTTTAGTTGTTATACAAAAAACGACATTCAAGGCGAACTAGAATGTGAACTTTTACATAAAAGATGTATCACCTCGGAGAATTTCAATATCCATGTCGACAATAAACCTTTCCACCAATCAACATACATTTAACCCCTTTTCCGTAAATAACTTCAAAGTTAGCACTATTAAAGTATTTTGTATGGTTAAAGAGCGTCGTGGAAGCGTGAGCTGCGTCACGTACGTTGTGTGTAGCAGCCAAGCTTCAATTCGTTAAATCACTCCATACAATATAACATTACTGTTATTCAATAAAATACTTCTGATGCTTTCCACGTGTGTCAAGTATTAATTAACCCGTCTGGTCGTAATTAAACTCAATCTACCCAAGTCAAATTATTTTATAGGCTATAATTTAAGCAATTTTTTTATATCAATTTACTGATAAAATTTTGTATGTGTTACAATACTGTTGGAGTTAATAAAAACGTTTCAATATTCTGTATGATGTAAAACACTAAACTACTGTATATTGAATTGGATATGAACTATAGACAGCTGCCAAGCACGTTAAGCAAAGTGTTAAAAGTCAATAGTATTCCAATTCCTAAAAACATCGACGTTATTCCAGAAAGCTGTTCTTCCAATGATCATAATACTTACCTTTTCTTTGACAAAGCTAAATTGTCTATTGCACTCACGTAAAATGCCTCAAGTTGAGTTGGAATAAAATACGTAACAACCTCCCCCAGTAATGCCTCTTTAAAAACCAATATCTAACGTGAAGTAATCAATAAATGCGGAATCCTAATATATCTCCTCTCTATATTTCATCACGTATTAACGCTCTTCGCCCGGTAGACGATTCAATGTGAAAATACATTATTCTTTATTATTGACGGCGTTTAGAAATTATGTAGGTAAATGAGTACAATTAGCGGAATTAATTCAGTGTTTTTTATAATCTTTGGACTATTTTTTGATGAGTATTACAAATTGTATTATTTTTAATAATGACACAGTATGGTTTGTATAACGCGGATGCCGAGCACGGTGATGGAGGCATTGCCGCAGGGTGTCAATCGTATTTTACGTATTCGTGTTTTGGGGGTATGAAATCTAAAAGACCCCCGAATATTCTCCTATCATTGCGTATATTGATTCCAGAGTGGCGGCCGCGTCCAATTTGATTTGTCTCCTGTATACGTGATAGGGGCATTGCCATCGTCGACAGTATCCCGACATACTTTGCGGTATAAAAGTGGATCAAATTCCAACTTTTATTCAAACAGGTATGCTTAAACAGCCTCAAAACTTTACATTAACTTGGAGCAATGAAGTACTCTAAAATAATATCAATCTAGAATATATTTTTTCTAAATTCAAACAACTTCGAAAAGAATAATTACACTTTCCTTCACGGTCATTTCACAAACCTAATGTTCGACCTAATTATCGTGGCATAAAAGGAGCCATGCCGGAGGATGCGCAAGAGTCAAAGCTCGGAGTCAAAGTTGCGTAACGTAGCAGTAAAAAAAACAACAGTTTGCAATAATTCTAACCGATGGCACGACTACATCTGCTTATTTTGCTAAAGCGCATGTCTCTTCTTTAACTAGATGAAAGTTTTCGAACAGAAAAGTACCCTTTCTTTGAGAGAGCGTTGATATGCGCCTGAAATGGCGTATATTGGAGTTTGGTGAGTCAAACGGTCGGTCGGTGGACGCTATGCATGGCGTCACTGGCTCCAATTTGCCATTGTGTACTGAGATGTGACACCAGTGACGCTATAAATTGAGGTAAGAAATACTCCAGAGTCAGGGACTCCAATAATGGTATTGTCATGACTTGATTGATATCGAATTGAGTCCAAGACGCAGACATTAGACTCCACAACAGCGACCTCAAAATCGATTTACTGACTCCATTTCAAAAGTTGACGCAGAGTGGCGCATCTTCGCTTTATGATGCTCTCAAGGTCGTCTCACATTGTTGACACCGAAAATAATGACGTGACGGTTTGAGCTTTGAGCCAAATTCGCCGTCGAAGTGACGTAATAATCGGATTAACTACCATAGCAGTAGATGAATACAATTTTTGAAAAGATCGACCTGCACTACAACGTTCTCGCGGTACCTATGCATTGAACCATGGATGTCAAAGAAAGGCTGATCACTGTATTGTATTCAATTTATGTTTGCAGACATACACAGGCCATTAGTGCAATTTGCTTGTAGTGCAAGGCGATCTATTCAAAAATGGTATTCATCTATTGCTATGGTAGCTAATCCGATTATTACGTCACTTCGACGGCGAATAGCTAGGCCTAAGCCTAAATCATGACCGGTATCGAGTCAAATGCTTTATTTCCTGCCAAATTTCACCCCAACAAGCTTTTCTGCTCATTTATTGCTAATGATGAACTACCGCACTGTATTGTGGGATTGTTTCATTCCAACCCCGACATCGCCACATTCTCCAGCTTAATCTTGTGACAGAAAGGCATAGTAGTCATATGCCTTAGGTATGTATTAAATTTAACTAGACGGTCAATATTTAAAAACGTGGACCATGTAAAAGGATATTGGGTGCGTGTGGACGATTTGAGTCACGACTCGCTATGTTTTTACTTCTAAAAGATGGCGCTGACCGGGTCAGACATGTTATGTATTCAATATTTAAATTCAGTGTACATAATTGGATAACATACTCAAGCCTGAACATGATATTGAGGCGATTTTCCATTTTCTTGCTTATATGATTAAGATGACAAATGGCAATTCAAAATATTCCAAAAAGTGACGCATCAAACTGAAAAAGATTATCTTCCTTCTTTGGTCTTGTGGTTCTTTAAATACGGTAAATGTACTATTTACCTTCTGTAAATCATTTGGTATTATATTTTTGGTAGTTACTTTCCCCCGTCTCTGTTTAAAAACTTGTGTTCTATAACATTACTGCAAATAACAATTACAAAAGGTGTCGGGGAGGAGTCCTGCTAAGGCTCTGATGTGCAATGGGTTAGATACTCTATAACGTAATTTCTAGCAATCATCTTAGACAGACAGTCTGTGTGGCTGGCTATTATAATTTAGATGCGTCAACTGATAACTTGATATAAAAGTCACTAAAACGTTGCATTCAAAATCGTTTTTAACAAATTGTGTAAATTTATACGCCACAATGCTTATTCTTTATCAACAAGATCAGTTCAGACGCGCTGAAGGACATTCCCTAATAAGGGAGTTTCCCTCTTGAAAACTAGATACACGATACTGCTTGGTCCTTTGCATTAATTGTACGTCAGAAGTCTGACCACATCTTTGTACAACTAATAGACTAATAGACCATTTAACCCTTTAAAATGCATTTACGTCTTGCACTGACAAAAGTGACATATTACCAGCGCTATTGATGCATTCGTTTCACACAATATACTGTAGAGCGTAATTATTACTACTTGGATTAATGTTAGATATGCATTATACGTGCCATTAATGTTTATCATATCGGCCCTGCATCCTTCTTTCTTCTGAAGTTTCTTAGGACGTATGTATATGTATTAAGGTTTAAATATATTCTTATTTTTACATTTAATTCGTGAATTAGTTGATATTTTTCTGTTTCAATGTCATCAATCTGTTCGTGTTTCACTCAGCACATAATGATAAGACAGAATTAAACAGACTAGTGTGCGTCTGACGTCACTGTCAATCAACCTCTCCGCGGCCCTTGATTGGAAAAGGACGGTTGATTCATCTGGTGCCGATTGGTGAAAAGGAATCACAGAAAATGGCGAAAAATGACTGCACTTTTAAAAGACAAGAAGCAACTTTTCTAGGCATTGTTGACATGGTGCTTCAGGAAAGAAAGTTCCCTATTACCAGAATACTTTGCTATTACTAAGACCTAACATTTGAGACGGTTTGTACATTTGAAGGTGCAAAATTAACCACAAGGCACACTGTTTTACCGCCGGGTTCAGAAACTCAATCATCAGGACACTCGTTAGAATTTTGATATGAGATATTGCATAACTTTAAGCAAGAATACTTTGTTTAAGCTATATCACACGTTTTGAGCAAAATAATAGTTCCTAATACCTTAAACACTGGGCGTGAAAGCATTAACCGGTGCAGTATCCCATTTTAGCAAGCACTTCTTATGTTTATAAGCTTAACTTAGAAACAATGCGACACGGAACAAAACTGTTCATCGGTGAAGTTGAGATCTGAAGGTAGAGTAAGGCTGTAGCTTTACGTATTCAGAATATATAGAATGGAAGTGGCGTAGTGCTCCAATAGACAAGTTAAGGTTTTGAAATGTGTCAACGTCCTATTCATTTAGAATGAAAAAAAAAAAAAAACGTGTGCAAACACACTCATGTTTAAAAAGAAGGAGAAAACCCTGATGAAGCTTGCAAGCTAGACTAGTACCCTCAGGCGGGTTCGGTAGATCCGATCGAAATATCTATAGCCATCCAGCGGAAATTTATGTCGTGAATACCGGCTGCATGTATACCGGTATAAGAGCACGCCAATGTGAGGCCTTAGGCTTTAACTCACCGCTCGCTTTTTATCACGATGGCATAAAAATCTCGTAACGGTGAATAAGAGAATCGTGGGCCCCGAAGGCATATGCGTGCACGGGAATGTGTAGAAGTCTGTAACGATCTGTTTTCTGACGATCTACTAGTAATATACTTGAAAGATTCAGCATAAAATGGCGCTTGGTTGGTCCGTGGTTGGCCCGCCAAAAGCGGGAGGAAACGCGCAGGGCACGTAGTGTTAATCCGAACCCAGTGGCAACGACGTCTTGGGTTACCTCGCTGTACTGAAATGAACTCAAATAGGCCACAAAGGACAGAAATAAAAGATTAGGTAAAAAAAAGAGGTCTAGAAAGCAGACAGTTATGTTACAATAGACAACAGTAAAAAAGTAAAACCTAAAATGTTTTTAAAAAGTTAGGTTTCTTTTTTGTATATACAAAACGTGTATTATGTTTTTACTAAAGAGATTAAATGTTCCAACATGAAGTAGAATAAAATAGTGCGTTAATTTTGTATCTTGAATATATTTTGGTGAAATATGATTAAAACTTTATATTAAATAATTGGTTTTGATTTCTGTTCCTCAGTACTGCCGCGTGTCGCTCTCCAGGTTCTTTGAAAATAAAAATAGTACTACAACTAAAAGACGTTTTAATATGCACTAGACGCCTTTTACATTAAAGACGTTCCTCGTCAACCTAAACATAAACAGCCGCAAGCAGAGCAACAGCAACAGTGTAACAGTTTTTTTTTTCATGCACTTTAACTGTAAAGTAAAGGAGTCTGTATTAGACACAGTCAAGGCAGAGTATATAATTCGTCAACTTGGATGAGAAAGAGCGCCACACTCTTGACACTTCATATTTTTCTTAAGCACATAGGATGTGCTGAGTAAAACTGCTTATTATGACAATAATTTTTACAACATATTTACTTGCACTTCATTCGTATTTAAAGAGCAATGTAAGCTTTTAAATAATATTTAATATGTCTTTAACACACAAAATTGTGACAGTGTGTACGGTATATAGTAGAGACAGGGTGTGCTCTCGGATAACGTGTTAAAGAGCACATATCTCAAAGCAAGAGTGTCGTTAAGACTTCTGCTGTCGCAGAACATCCCAAATCTACTGGACGGACACCGTACAGACCCCAAACAAGATCAGATCGGCAAAAAGTAGAAAAAAAAAAAGGGAAAAAAAAAAAGGAAGGTTTTATTTCAAACTCTAATGGTGACCCGCAGGTCAAATTGCTAGAATTGTACATTAAACACACCTAAACAGACACAATGCAATTTGCAGGCAGCAGCTTAATCAGCGCCAATATTGCAACATTGAAACAAACAACTATACAAACATCCAATCCAACCCAACCCCATCCCCCAGTAGGCAATGAGGATAAAGTGCCTTGCCCAAGGACACAGCACGTTGGCACGAGCGGGGCTCGAACTCGCAACCTATGGATTATGAGTCGGGCGCCTTATCCACTCGGCCACACGTGCTCCCATAAGTGCTCCAATAAGACTCAACAGAGAGATCAAGGAGTTTATAGCAATTAAGAAAGACCAACAAGTAAAATTAAACATTTACGAGAGTCTTCTAGAAATACATAATCCATCCAAGTGGTTCTCTCTCTCTCTGTGTCAGGTGGCGCTGTGTAGCGCTGCTGTGGTCTTCACAAGAGTACGCCATCTCACTCGATCTGATGCCAAGTGCGTTGCACCTTGCATTCCCTGGTTAGAAACCAGCTTCACGTCATTAGTCCAAGATGTTGGTGGACGTCCTCTTCCTCGTTTGCCTTCCATAGCCCCTTGCAAAATCTGTTTTTCTACACCTCCATGTTTCCTGACAATATGGCCAAAGTACTTCAGCTTTCTCTCCATTATGCCGCTTCTGATGGTTAGACTTGTACCAATCTTGTCGAGGATCCAGGAATTTGTTCTCCTGTCTTTCCATGTCACTCGTAGAAGCCTCCTGTAACACCACATCTCAAAAGCATCTACTCTTTTCCTATCATTCTTGGTCATAGCCCAAGACTCGCATCCATAAGTGGCAATTGAAAACACAGTTGCACGAAGTAGGCGTACCTTGAGGTCAATGGATAGGCCTCTGCTTTTCCATATGCTTGACATGCCCTGCACAGTTGTCCTTGCAATAGCCAGTCTTCTCTTGATTTCAGTTGTGCTGTCACCACTGTTGTTAATCATTGAACCCAGATATTCAAATTGCTTCACCTCCTCAATCTGCTGTCCATCTATCACAAACTCATCACTTTTCCGCTCTCTGTCTACAACCATTATTTTTGTCTTCTTTGTGTTCAGGAGAAGGTGTTTTTCTTCGCTGGCCTCTTTGATGCGCTTCAAAAGATCAATCAGCTCTACTCTGCTGCTACAAATAAGAGTGGTATCATCGGCGTACCTCAGGTTAGTAATTCTTGTACCGCCAAACTTCACTCCACCTTCAAACCCCTCCAAAGCTGTTCTCATTATGTCTTCAGAGTAGATGTTAAATAGGTTTGGTGATAGCACACAGCCCTGTCGTAAGCCTCTTCCAATCTTGAACCAATCTGTGTCTCCACTACATGTTCTGACTGCCGATTCTTGGTCTTCATATAAGCAGCTGATCAGATCCACAAGATGACTTGGGAAACCCATCTTTTTCATAGTTTCCCACATCTGAGGGTGGCTAACACAGTCAAAAGCTTTACTGTAATCTATGAAGCACATGTAAAGAGGAAGTCTATGCTCTCTGCATTTCTCAATCACATTCCTGATATTGACAATTTGGTCCCTAGTACCCCTTCCTTCACGAAATCCTGCCTGCTCATCAGCTATTTCTTGCTCCATTTTGTTCTTCATTCTCTTGATGATGATCTTCAGAAGCACTTTACTTGCATGGCAAATCAGGCTACATAATCCATCCAAGTGGTTAAATATCACTAATTAGAGCCGGGTAGTGCTTGAAAAAAGAGAGGAACTATTTTCTTGCATGGCATCTGAAAAAGGTGCTTAAAAATCACTGCAAATACCAAGCTGTATAGTTGTGCAAAGTTCAGAGTAAAATGATGAAAATAATGACAGATTTTCTGCCATTATCTTACAGTTTTGATGAAAAGTTCCCCCAAGTTCATCCGCTGAACATCGATTTTCTCACCAAGCCGATGTGCTCCAATCTTAACACAAAAAAGGAGGGTGCACTGTAAAATTGTGGTCTTTACACTTTTGTAGTTTTGAACAAAAATATCTCAGGTCATTCTGTTGAAATATTAGTCACAATAGGATGGCGTTGCTCGAAATGGGTAAAATTTGCCGGGTTTTACCCATATTGAATACTGCCCTCTTATTGTGTACGCCATCTTTTGAAAAGGCTTATAACATGGAGGAGGTACCTAAAAGGCCCGATAGGCCACAACTTAATACAAGTTATTAAAATTACATACAAAATCATCAACGTAATATTATCATCATAATAACAACAAATAATCAACAACAAGTCAAGGTCATTTATTCGAATCTTATAATGCCAGATTTGTCACGCATTTCTTTGCCTTCTTTGCGTAGAATCAATGATGAAAATGTTAATATTAGAAAAGTACCTTTTTTTTCCTTATCTTTATCTAAGAAATAAATGGGTTAGGAGAATAAAGAAACAAGCCAAAGGTCATAATAAGTGAAATGTTAATATTAGAAAAGTACCTTTTTTTTCCTTATCTTTATCTAAGAAATAAATGGGTTAGTAGAATAAAGAAACAAGCCAAAGGTCACAATAAGTGAAATGTTAATATTAGAAAAGTACCTTTTTTCCCTTATCTTTATCTAAGAAATAAATGGGTTAGTAGAATAAAGAAACAAGCCAAAGGTCATAATAAGTGAAATGTCACGAAGTGTTATCATAAATATATATTTTTATATCAATGTGGCCCTTGCGACACGTATTTTTTTTTATATACATACAAAAGTTTCGAGCGAAGAGGTTGTTAAATTAATAAAGAATGCATTTCCGGGATATACTTTCATATTAATTTAAAAAAAAAATTATCATTCTGAGTTTGAAAACAAAAGGACTATAGAAATATTATTTACGAAAGTCCTCTAGTTTTCAATGACATATGAACCCAATCGTCATCACCAACCAAACTGGGAAACATAAGCCATCAAATCATCCTTAAAGTCAAACACATGATATAAACCTGTCGTAGAAACCGTCCTGCAATTTCACTTTCCAGGAAACTGCGATAAAACGAGTAGCCGACCTCTTAGGTTGTGTATTATTTCGCACACGAAAGCACAGAGGTAGTTTAATAAGCTAAAACTAGAATGGCGCGAGAAATGCCGAGAATGGAAGAGAATTATCTGAAACATATTGGAATGATTTACGTCGATTTGAATCGATTGAAAGCGCAAGAGAGAGATAGATAAATGACCGTACCCAGTATTGAGAAGACGTAGTGATATATCCGCTGGCGTTATAACACCTTATCTCGGGGCGGTTTCGTGTCGTCGCTGTGTGCGTGCTTTGGGTATATTTTGATCGGATGAACTTAAGGTATATTCGTAGGTATATGATATGGCGGCGACTCACTATTTTACTAATAATTGTACTAGTACTATATACAAGCGCGATTTATGGAGATAATAATACCAACGCTGATATCTTTATGCATGGAGCGGCATATTGATTTGGCCGTGTGTGAGTGATAATAAAACAGAGTCATTAAAACTCTGATGATTTATGATGTTTATTGAAATTAGCCAAGACAATAGATATTGAAAGCATGCAGGCGAATCAAATAGATGAACCCGAACTTGACTGAAAATGAACATTATGATGAAAATGCCAGGATTACACTTTCATGTCGACAAGACAAATCTCAGAGCCGGGCTCAGAGCTTAACTTCCCGGGGGTAGATGTCTCAATTAAGAAAGAACATCACGATTTAATTAGGGTCAGGGGTTATGGTTATTAGGGTTAGGGTATAAGGGTTAGGGTTAGGGTTAGTAACCAGTAGCGTAGCCAGCGGGGTGGCAGAGTACCCCTTGACAAAAAGTGAAAGAGAAAATCAGAAAGGCAAAGGAAAAGAAAAGTGGCAAATAGCCTGTTTTCCACCAAAATTCACCTCATGGGTCATGGGCCAATTCGCTCATTGGCCAGCATAGTGTAAAATACAAAATGTTGGCGCGCTAAGCGTGCACATTGTCCCAATAATGCCTTTTTCCGAAACTCGAAGACTTTACAGGTACAGTTTCCACTGATAATACTAGGTCAAAATAATGCAACCGGGATTTTTGCCCCCGTCCAAAAAAGCTGGCTACGCTCCTGTCAGTAACCCCTGCCCCTAATTAACATATCGTGATGGTCTGTCTTCAATGAAATATTTACCTTTGGGGACAAGAATATCACGTAAACAAGGCAGTTGAAACCATCGTAAACATGTACGCTATATAATAGACGGCGCTATTAGACACTTACAGACACTTATTGTGATTGTCTTACTAATAAAACATGCATTTAGTAGTAAAGTTTATAGTTGTTTAGTTATCCTGGTTGAGATATAAGTAATGTACGTATACTTTATGCACGGAAATCATTATTAACGATTCAGGACTTCGGTCATTTAATAATATAATATTTCAGTTTGTGGCTGGCAATGTTTACTTTTACACTTACGGACGTCGGTTGTATACACTTATGGCTGTTCCCGGCCGTTGTGTACACTTAGAGTTGTTTCCTTTTTTCGCCAACGCATTGTCACTTGGACCAACCGTGTAACAATATCAGACAATTTGTCACAGTAGTTACCTCATGTCTCCTACCTTGCTTTAATTCCATTTGGTATCTAAACAATTATTTACAAATAGTACACACGAAGACGACAAATAGCGCCACCATTGTTTGATCTAAAATCTAATGTTGATTTTCCACTTTCTGCGGGGCGTCGAAGTAATATTTCCTTAATCCGTAGACTATTTATTTTTACTGTACTAAATAGCTTTGAAACCATTTAAGTTACTTTATGTATATATACTGCATTGAACACATTTCCATCTTTCGTACTTAGATATATATGAAAGCACATGAAGTAAATTTCGTTTTAACGGGTGTTTGCGTCGTATTGAGTGCAAATGTGTTCATATGTCTAGCTTACATTTCCAAATATAGCTAATTTTAATTAACGTTTGGGATATTTATTTAGTTCAATCTTGGATATAATCGCGAAATGTGCGGTCAAAAGCAGAAATGCGACCTGTTTGGTTGTTCTTTCTTATCAAATACAAATTTTCAGGTAAGTGATCGCAATGTTCAAATGTCTGTGAAATTCAGGAGTAAGGGAAGTACATCTGAAATTGCTTGCAGGTTAAAAAGAATGAAACGTATACGGAATTGAATTCAAATGAAAATGAGAGAAACGTGAACGTGATTTAATATGAAGCCATTATATGGGTTAATGATTTATCGAATCATGGAAATTCACGTTAATAAGGAAAACGAAAGGCTTGGGAAAAGGGCGCGAAAAAGTGCATTGTCGTCTGCGCTGTAGAATATTATCGTTCTGTGTATACCGTCACAATGAGAAGTTTAATAAAGGTGACACAATTATCTCGTCTGTCCAGTTTCTTTTCATTAAAATTGTGATCGTATAAGCGTTTTGTCAATTTAGGTGTTTCCTCGAGTAGCGGCAAGGTGTGTTTAGATTAACATATCACTAGTCTGAGGGAGATAGTTGTAAACAAACCATTTAAAGAATAGAAACACGCAGTAACGTAATATCGATGCCAGACATGTAATGCCGTTGTTATGCTAATGTTGTGCTTTCTGATTACATCGTTACATTGAATTGCATAATACTTATAAAAGAAACACACCATTCTATTATGTAAACATGAAGAAGGTAAGATCCAATCGCTTGAGGTGTTCTGAAAGACAATTACTAGGCTTTATAACACTAATTTGATATTATGTTTCGGCAACGGATATAAAATCTTAGCGTAGAATCAATGATAAAAAATTTTAACATTAGAATAGTATTTCTCTTGATTTCCCCTTATCTTTATCTAAGAAATAAATGGGTAGGTAGAATAAAGAAAGAAGCCAAAGGTCATAATTTGGTGAAAATGTCATGAAGTGTTGTTATTATATTTTTTATAGCAATGTGGTACTTGCGACACATATTTTTACATCGAATTTTTAAATCTCACAAAGTTTCGAGCGAAGAAGTTGTTAATATAAATTAAGTAGCCTATGTATTTCCGGGATATACTTTAATAGCCAAGATAATTTTTTTTTTAAATTATCATTCTGAGTTTGAAAACAAAAGGAATATTAGACGTATTATTTACTCAAGTCATCTAGTTTTCAATGACATATGAACCCAATTTTCATCACCAACCAAACTGGGAAACATAAGCCACCAAATTATGACATAAAACTGTCGCGGAAGCCGGCTTGCAATTTCACATTCCAGGAAAAACGAGTAGCCGACCTTTTAGGTTGTGTATTATTTCGCACACGAAAGCACAGAAGTAGTTTAATTAGCTATAACTAGAATAGCGCGAGAAATGCCGAGAATGGAAGAGAATTATCTGAAACACAGTGGAATGATTTACGTCGATTTGAATCGATTGAAAGCGCAAGAGAGAGATAGATAAATGACCGTACCCAGTATTGAGAAGACGTAGTGATATGTCCGCTGGCGTTATAACACCTTATCTCGGGGCGGTTTCGTGTCGTCGCTGTGTGCGTGCTTTGGGTATATTTGTGATCGGATGAACTTAAGGTATAATCGTAGGTAGGCTATATGATATGGCGGCGACTCACTATTTTACTAATCATTGTACTATACAAGCGCGATTTATAGAAGTAATAATACCTACGCTGATATCTTTATGCATGGAACGGCAAATTGATTTGGCCGTGTGTGAGTGATAATACATGTAAAACAGAGGCATTAATTTATGATTTATGATGTTTATTGAAATTAGCCAAGACAATAGATATTGATAGCATGCAGGCGAATCAGAGAGATGAACCCACTCTTTACTGAAAATGAACATTATGATGAAAATGCCAGATCTGCCGATTTACACTTTCATGTCGACAAGAAAAATCTCAGAGCTTCACATTCTCTTGTCCCCTGGGGTTAAGACAGACCATCACGATTTTAATTAGGGTCAGGGGTTATTAGGGTTACGGTTAGTAACCAGTAGTGTAGCCAGCGGGGGTAGCAGAGTGCCTCTTGACAAAAAGTGAAAGAGAAAATCGGAAAGGCAAAGGAAAAGAATTCGCCCATGGGCATAAAATAGTGTGAAATACCAAATGTGTGCGCGCTACGCGATTATAAAGCCATTTTCACTACGCTCATGGGCCAAAATAGTGTAAAATACAACATTTCGGCGCGCTACGCGCACATTGTCCCAATGTAGCCTTTTCGGAAACTAGTAAACTTTACAGTACAATTTCCACTGATAGTAATTTTCCAGGTCATAATGCAACCGGGATTTTCGCCCCCGTCCAAAAAAGCTGGCTACGCCGCTGTCAGTAACCCCTGCCCCTAATTAACATATCGTGATGGCCTGTCTTCAAAATGAAATATTTACCTTTGGGGACAAGAATATCACGCAAACAAGGCAGTTGAAACCATTGTAAACATGTACGCTAGACGGCGCTATTAGACACTTACAGACACTTATTGTGAATTTCTTACTAATAAAACATGCATTTAGTAGTAAAGTTTATAGTTGTTTAGTTATCCTGGTTGAGGTATAAGTAATGTACGTATACTTTATGCATGGAAATCATTATTAACGATTCAGGATTCAGGTCATTTAATAATATAATATTTCAGTTTGTGACTGGCAATGTTTACTTTTTCACTTACGGTTGTATACACTTATGGCGGTGCCCGGCGGTTGTGTTATGGTTGTTTCCCTTTTTCGCCAACACAATTGTCACTTGGACTATTAAACCGTGTAACAATATCAGACAATTTTCCACAGTAGTTACCTCATGTCTCCTACATTGCTTTAATCCCATTTGGTATGCAATATAAACAATTATATATTTACAAACAGTACACACGAAGACGACAAATAGCGCCACCATTGTTTGATCTAAAATCTAATGTTGATTTTCCACTTTCTGCGGGGCGTCGAAGTAATATTTCCTTAATCCGTAGACTATTTATTTTAACTGTACTAAATAGCTTTGAAACCATTTGAGTTACTTTATGTATATATACTGTATTGAACACATTTCCATTTTTCGTACTTAGATTGTGAAAGCACATGAAGTAAATTTAGGTTTAATGGTTGTTTGCGTCGGGGTGTGTGCGAATGTGTACGTATGACTAGCTTACATTTCCAAATATAGCTAATTTCAATAAACGTTTGGAATATTTACTTAGTTCAATCTCGGATATAATCGCGAAATGTGCGGTCAAAAGCAGAAAAGCGACCTATTTGGTTGTTCTTTCTAATCAAATACAAATTTTCAGGTAAGTGATCGCAATGTTCAAATATCTGTGAAATTCAGGAGTAAGGGAAGTACATCTGAAATTGCTTGCAGGTTAAAAAGAACGAAACGTATACGGAATTGAATTCAAATGAAAATGAGAGAAACGTGAACGTGATTTAAGACATTATATGGGTTAATGATTTATCGAATCATGGAAATTCACGTTAATAAGGAAAACGAAAGGCTTGGAAAAAGGGCGCGAAAAAGTGCATTGTCGTCTGCGCTGTAGAGCATTAGCGTTCTGTGTATACCATTACAATGAGAAGTTTAATAAAGATGACACAATTATCTCGTCTGTCCAGTTTCTTTTCATTAAAATTGTGATCGTATAAGCGTTTTGTCAATTTAGGTGTTTCCTCGAGTAGCGGCAAGGTGTGTTTAGCTTAATATATCACTAGTCTGAGGGAGATAGTTGTAAACAAACCATTTAAAGAATGAAGAACACGCAGTAATATAATTTATGCGAGACATATAATGCTGTAGTTATGCTAATGTTGTGCTTTCTGATTACATCGTTACATTGAATTGCACAATGCTTATACAGTAAGCCAAAAAATTAAGGAACCAGTTATGTTCACCCCCTGTATCCTAAACAAAGTCAGATATGTCATAATTGGAACCAGCAGCCAATAGCTGCATCTTGTAGCTCGAATTTAAGACCTCGTTTGCTGACATTGTTCTAGAAATAAAAACACGACGATCCAAAAACCCAAGGAAGAACAAAGTTGCAGTTTGCTACATTGCATGTCCTATTGATTTGTACACAACATGATGCAGTCATGTATACAGTAGAATTCACCACGACCTTTGGAGGACAAAACCCCATTAAAAGCTATTAAACCAAGATAACACTCATTGAAAACAGCTCAACTGATTAAATCAGATGGTTGTGCACATGTGTCTGTTTTATATGTGCGGTTTTTGCAATGAGCTGGTATTAGCTTCAGTTGGGTAACCGATTATAAAGGAAACGCAAGCAAACAATGGTATTTAGACCTTTGTTCACGAAATGAGACAATGGTCTGCTTTTTGTCAACCAGCATTCTTGAAAATGAGCAACATGATGATTGTTGACTTAACACGGTTTGGAAATAATTTCTTCATATTTTTTGGTGTTATCTGTCGTTTACATATCCTTCCTAAAACACAAAAGTGCGACTATTTCCAAAAACCTAAATTAGCTAAAAATTTAGGACATTATATTTTCTAGAATTTCATAGAATACTTTAAATGTAGCTTGTACCGTTTTTTTGTGGCATCCTTCAGAACTGAGCGGTCCGTTACCAATATTAGCTAATATTTTCGGTCAAATCTCCATTCAATTAACACGGGGAGTTGGCTAGCAATGAGCTAGCTATGCCTTGCACTCACTCATATTTTACGAAAGTGCGACTATTTCTGAACATCTAACCTAGCTGTAATTTTAGGTCATGTTAGAGAAATATATTTGCTAGAAGTTTGGAGAATACTTTAAATATTGGCCGGTTATTTTTTACACAGTGATGTTAACTAGGCAAATTCATATACTTCTATACACACACTATTTGTAAAGGTCGCGCGTCAATGGTGTATTGTGTATAGGAAAACGGACAGTAACTGCAGTATGAAGCGTTCGCGTACAAGAGAACTAGCGCCGTGGTTCCATTGATTAGCACATTGAAACTAGCGCCGTGCTTTCATTGATTAGAACATAAAAGTGCAACTTTTGATTTCATTTCTTCGACGATCATTAGGTTTCAGATCACCGTTTCTTTAATTCTCAACCAATTTCAACAAATAAGGTCTTAAATCAGAGCGAAAGAGTTCATGTTGTGGCTGCTTGGTTTAATTTTGACATACTTGTTTTTATTGATGATATACTCGTACAGGCGTGAACACAACTGGTACCTTAATTCTTTGGCTTACTGTATAAGAAACACACTATTCTATTATGCAAACATGAAGAAAGTAAGGCCTAATAGCTTGAGGTGTTCTGAAATACAATTACTAAGCTTTATAGCACTGATTTGATATTATGTTTCGGTGCGTAAACATAAATATCAGAATGCGAGGAGATAAAATTTGTTTTGACTGTGCTATAGTTTAAATAAAATGTTGATATTTCCAGGAAACAATGATTTGAGAACATGAATTAACGCCTTTACCAATAATCAATAGTACATAAATCCGACAAGTCGTGATCAGCTTGATGATCTTCTCTGTCAATCTATATTGAGTCGTGATATTTTTGTAAGTGCAAGGTTGTAGCTTTCTATAGGATATTTTTAATATAGAACAACTCGGTTTACTAAATAAAGTCTGCACAAAAAGTAACTCAGCTGTTATAAATCCGCCTATAGATTCAGAACTAATAATGTTTTTTCACAATATTTCAACATAAAAAGAAGGATGGGTTATTTACGCGCATTTTGATACCCCATTTGTCCAATTTTGTTCAATATTGACAATACAGCAGTGTTTTAAAAGAAAAATACCCCAATTTAAAAGTTGCAGTTATTTGTATTGATTTGAAGTAATCGCGAAGATAATGGCGGGCTTTACGTGTTTACAGTGCTGGCATTATAACCATTGATCGCTGTAAACTGCAACTTTTAAATTCGGGTATTTTTCTGTAAAAGCACTACTGTGTTGTTAATATTGAACGACATTTGACGAATGGGGTATCACAATGCGTGTAAATAAATCATCCTTCTCTCTATGTTGAAATATTGTGAAAAGAATTATTAGTTCTGAATCTATAGGCGTATTTATAACAGCTGAGTTACTTTTTGTGCAGACTTTATTTAGTAAACCGAGTTGTTCTATATTAAAAATATCCTATAGAAAGCTACAACCTTGCACTTACAAAAATATCACGACTCAATATAGATTGACAGAGAAGATCATCAAGCTGACAACGACTTGTCGGATTTATGTACTATTGAATTGGTAAAGGCGTTTAATGCGCTGAACATGGTGAACGTTTATAATCATTAATCATTTTTCTCTATAGATGGTGATTCTGGGTGCGTGATTTGAGTTTATTATGTTTAGAGGAAAGAGGATACCCGATAGCCTATTGTATCGAATACCTGAAACTTTACATACTGTACATATGGTAATGACAGAGGTTAATGCAGCACTAAGACGGTGAAACAAGCCTCAATGTCTTATTCCTGCCTAATTGTATATGTGTGTATATATACCGGTATTTCATTTATATTCAATATGCGACTTTAATTGTAAAACGTTAATTTCTAGAAAATAATGTAATATGACAATTAAGATAACCATTTTGTTTAGATAACTGTTGTTATTTACATACGTTCGCTAGTTCTCAATACAGTGGCATTTCTATCTTTCCCCTCTTTTTTCTCCAAAACTGGGAAACAAAAGTCACCTGGAATCCGTATACACTAGATAAACTGTTGCAGAAACGCAAACCAAGCATTCAGCAAATTGATATACCACGCAACTGCGCATCAAAAGAGTAGCCGAGCTTTATGATGTACATTATTTCGCGTCTAAAAGGTAGAGTAATAAAGCTAATGGCTAAAAAGGCAAAAAGAAAAATCGAAGAAAATCATATGGCACAAAATCTAATGGTTCTACGGTCGATTGAAAGCGCTAGAGATATAGATATACAAGACCCAATGACCGTGCCGAGGAAGACGTGGCGATATATCCGCTGGCGTTTTTAACTTTCCATAGGTGCTATTATGTAATTTACAGGTTTATTTATGAAAATCATTATTAACGATTCAGCCAGTTCGGTCATTAATATAACATTTCAGTTTGTGGCTAGCAATGTTTACACCTACCAGTCCTGTATTCACTATTTATAAATAGCAATATATAAATTCTTGATAGAGAGAAATGGAGGTTGCCATTTTGGCTGGGCGCCAGTATGTCTGCAGAGTTGACCTCTAGCACAGTGGGTGGTCTTCCTGTACTTTTCAATGGTAAGTCGGTTGACTTCAGCAACTAGTCGCTCAAAATTTGGGGTGTTTTGCCGAATAAAAACCATTATAAAATGAATGGCACTCGGTAAATTTTAAAACGCTTTCGGTAACTTTTCTCTAAAATCAGTTTCTCATAACATATGTAAGTTACAGAATCCCCCAATCTTCAGATTTTTGACCTATATCATTTTTGTGAAAATTCATGAATACCAACATCTTGTTTTCCTATTCATTTGTATGGAGTGAATGCTTTTCTAGATACTCTTTAGTGATACGATGTTGTGTAATGGCTGCGCCCATGTACCCCATGGTGATACATAAATAGCTATTTATAAATAGTGAATACAGGACTGCCTACGGTTGTGCAAAGTGTTTCCTTTTCTGGCTGACGCAATTGCCACTGCACACTTACCGTGAAACAATTTTACACAAGCATCCTTGATCACAGCTCTTGTGATGTCTCTTACCTTTCTTTGGTCCAGTTTGATATGCTATATAACGATTATTCACAAACATGACGAATAAAAACAAAAAATAGCGCCGCCTTCGTTTGATTGCAAATCAAATGTTGAGGAGGAATGTTGATTTTCCAACTCCTGATGGCCCTTGAAATAATATTTTTTTAATGCTTAGACTGCTTATTTTCACGGTAATGACAAAATTAGAGTTACCTTATGTACATGGCATTTAACACGATTTGAACTTATATTCTAAAAGCCCCGGATGCCAATGTAGGTTTAATGGGCATTTGAGTCGTGTCATGTGCGTATGTGTGCGTTAGATTTGTTTATTTCACTTAATTTTTCAAAGATGTACTCAATTTTAAATTCACATTTAGGACATTTATCTGGTCGAAAGTTCAATCTCGGATAAACTCGCGACATGTGTGGTTAAAAACACAAATGTGTTTTTGGCTGTTCTTTTTATCAAATACAAAAAATTGAACTTTCAAGTCAGTTATCGCAATGTTCAAATGTCCGTGAAATTCAGGAAGTACGTCTGACATTGCTTACAGGTTGAAAAGAAGGAAACGTATACGGAATTCAATTTAAATGAAATAAGAATGAGAGAAACGGGAATGGGTTAATGATTCATGGAATCATGTAAATTCACGTTAATATAGAAAACGGAATGCTTGAAAAAAGGGCGCGAAAAAGTGCATTGTCGTCTGCGCTGTAGAATATTATCGTTCTGTGTATACCGTCACAATGAGAAGTCTAATAAAGATGACAAAATTATCTCGTTTGTCCAGTTTCTTTTCATTAAAATTGTGATCGTATAAGCGTTTTGTCAATTTAGGTGTTTCCTCGAGTAGCGGCAAGGTGTGTTTAGATTAATATAGGCTATGACTAGTCTGAGGGAGATAGTTGTAAATAAACCATTTAAAGAATGAGGAACACGCAGTAACGTAATATCGTGCCAGACATGTAATGCCGTTGTTATGCTAATGTTGTGCTTTCTGATTATATCGTTACATTGACTTGCATGATGCTGATAAAAGAAACACACTATTCTATAAATGAAAACATACAGAAAGTAAGGCCCAGTCGCTTGAGATGTTCTGAAAGATAATTACTAGGCTTTATAACACTAATTTGATATTATGTTTCAGTGCGTAAACATGAATATCATAATGTGAGAAGATGAAACTTGATTCGATTGTGTTATAGTTTAAATAAAATGTTGATATTTCCAGGAAACAATATTTTGAGAACATGAATATGTATTATTCTTATGGTACCTTTTAAAGCGAGAATATTATTTATTTGTTAAAATTGCACGAAATGTTAAAAGCAGAAAATATTATCGTTAAAATAAGCTATTCAATCCAAAAAATCAATTGCAATGCGATTTATTATAATAAAAGTCAAGTAGACTATCCGAAGATACCAATGGAATTACGGTTTATCATAATTATAGTCAAGTAGACTATAGGATAAAAAGATGACACTCATAGTGGAGCAGGAAATGGAAAGTCAAGTCTAGTTTGGATTGCAATCATAGAAGGCTAGATTATTTAGTTTTAATGCAGTCTTGGAGTGAAAAACTAAATTTAATAGCTTCAATGCATACAAAAGTTATATGTTATGTTAGTTACATTTGGTTCAGAACAAGATAACTTCTATCTAAAGTCTGCACAAAAGAAACTCAGCTGTTATAAACACGACTATAGCTTCAGAACTAATAATTGTTTTCACAATATTTCAACATAGAGGGAAGGATGAATTATTTACATATTTACACGTATTTTGATACCACATTTGTCAAATGTTGTTCAATATTAACAACACAGTAGTGTTTTTAAAGAAAAATACCCGAATTTAAAAGTTGCAGTTTACAGCGATCAATGGTTATTATGCCAGAACGGTGGCACGTAAAGCCCTCCATTATCTTCACGCTTACTTCAAAATCAATACAAATAGCTGCAACTTTAAAATTCGGCTATTTTTCTTCCAAAACACTGCTGTATTTGTTAATATTGAACAAAGTTGGACAAATTGGGTATCAAAATGCGCGTAAATAAACCATCCTTCTTTTTATGTTAAAATAATGTGAAAACACTTATTAGTTCTGAAGCTATAGGCGTGTTTATAAAAGCTGAGTTTCTTTTTGTGCAGACTTTATTTCATCTTATACACACACAAAGATACGAATCGGCCTAGAAACCGTGATTCGACACCTTTTCACTGAATCGCGAAACCAAATGTTATTTTGACAGGTAACAGTGCGCCAGGATTTAGCGACATTTACAAATCAATCAATCTCGTCGTCTCGTACTGCTTGTGATATTCATTCAACCACATGCATTGGTCAACCAAAGCAGGTTTCGCACACTGCATATAAGATGCAGAGCGAATAAAATATGGGTTTGTATAACTCTGAATTATCCGTAATGCGTACTTAAAGGTCACGTGCTCTAGTAACAGCTGTAAATACCGAATTGATTGGTTAAAGAGTATACGAGCTGCGCATTATCATGAAATCTTCTGTCACCCGTTAATGCAAACTGTTCTATCTATCTAGTAAACCGAGTTGTTCTAGATTAAAAATATCGTGTAGAAAGCGTCAATCTTAGACTTGTCTTTAATTCACTTATGGGTAGCTAATAAAAATATCACGACTCAATGTAGATTGACAGAGAAGATCATCAAGCCGATCACGACTAGTCGGCATTCATGTATTATTGTATTAGTAAAGGAGTAAAATTCGCTGAATATGGTGAACGTGTATAATGATTAATCATTTTGCTCTATAGATGGTGATTCTGGGTGCGTGATTTTAGTTCATTATGTTCAAAGGAAAGAGAACACCTGACAGCATATTATATCTAATACCTGAAACTTTACATATGGTAATAGCAGAGGTTAATGCAGCACTAAGACGGCGAAACAAGCCTCAATTCCTACCTAATTGTATATGTGTGTAAACAACATTTATTTTCATTTTAGACTTTTTTATAGTCTATATTTTCTTCATTTCAGCTTAATTTAGCAGTTGTCATGGTACTATTAGATACGTTGTAATAAAACATGATTTTAAACATTTGTATTTTACTTTTCTCTGAGGGCTTGCAGCAAAATTGATATTTTATTTTCCTTGGTATGGGTTTGTGGCTAGTAGTCAGGTAATGATGATGATATGATGATGATGACGACGACGACGACGACGACGATGATGATGATAATGATGACGATGATGATGATGATGATGATGATGATGATGATGATGATGATGATGATGATGATGATGATGAACAAATCAAATCAAAGATGATAATGATGACGATGACGATGATGATGATGATGATGATGATGATGATGATTAATACACAAACTAAAAAGAGGAACAAACATGCCTAGCATGTAATTCTATTTTAACATTTAAAAATTTGACCTCTTATCTACTCGCAAACTGAGATTATGCATATCTTATCTCTTCAATAAACATTGTAAAAGTCGATTTGGCCTTGGCACGGGCCCTTGCTGTAAATATGTCACATGTTGTTCGGATTATAAAGACACAGTTTGTTGACCCTATAATGTTTGTGCACTCATAAATTGACCTCTGAGTGTATTGGGTATAAATGCATGTCCTTCTATAACAACAGATTAACTTTCTTGTTGAATGGAGGCCTCGAGGTCACTGAACTGTGTATTTGGAAATGATGTATTTTTTGGGTCATAGCACACGTGTTAAGCAAAAACATGTACTGTGACTGATACCATAGAAACGTGCTCTTTGTTTAAACATTGCGAGTAACATGAGTGGCAAACATTAATGTTTCATATTGCTTGCAATCCCCCCAAAGCAATGTTGGAGCCAATACTAGACCAATTGTCCGTTCCTGTCTCAGTATCAAAACAACATTGACTGGTGGGTGCGGGAGAGGGGGTGCGAATTTCATACTAAATTAAATCCCTCATCACTGCCATCATCGTCACCATCACGACTCTAATAATCATCTGACATCAGTTGGATTATCCATCATCAACATCATCATCATCATCGTCATCGTCATCATTATCATCATCATCGTCGTCGTCGTCGTCGTCATCATCATCATATCATCATCATAACCTGACTACTAGCCACAAACCCATACCAAGGAAAATAAAATATCAATTTTGCTGCAAGCCCTCAGAGAAAAGTAATATACAAATGTTTAAAATCATGTTTTATTACAACGTATCTATAAATAGTAATAGGAATTTGCACACAACCATGACAACTGCTAAATTAAGCTGAAATGAAGAAAATATAGACTATAAAAAAGTCTAAAATGAAAATAAATGTTGTTTGTATATATTTCATTTATATTCAATATGCGTTTTCAATAATTTGTAAAAAGTTAATTTCTAGAAAATAATGTAATATATATGACAATTAAGATATTAAACCATTTTGTTTAGATAACTATTGTTATTTACATAATGTTTGTTCTCAATCCGGTGAAATTTCCCCCTTTCCCCCCTCTTTCTTCTCCAAAACTGGGAAACAAAAGTCACCCATAATCCGTATACACAAGATAAACTGTTGCGGAAACGCAAACCAAGCATTCTGTAACTTGATATTCCATGCAACTGCGCATCAAAAGAGTAGCCGAGCTTTAGGATGTCCATTATTTCGCGCCCAAAAGGTAGAGTAATAAGCTAATGGCTAAAAAGACATAAACAAAAATCGAAGAAAATGATATGAAACAAAATCTAATGGTTCTACGGTCAATTGAAAGCGCTAGAGATATAGATAGACAAGACCCGATGACCGTACCGAGGAAGACGTGGCTATATGTCCCCTGGCGTTTTAAAACTGTCCATAGGTGTTGTTTTATGTCGTTGTTGTGGAGAGATGTGTAATTTTTCATGGAAATCATTATTTACGATTCAGCCAGTTTGGTCATTAATGTAACATTTTAGTTTGTGGCTAGCAATTACACTTACGCTTGTGTAAAGTGTTTCCTTTTTTCTCTGACGCAATTGTCACCCACACTTACCGTGAAACAATATTAGACAAGCATCCTTGATTGTTGGCTCTTGTGATGTCTCCTACTATTCTTTTGTCCAGTTTGATACACAATATAACAATTATTTACAAACATGACAAATAAAAACAAAATAGCGCCGCCATCGGTTCATCTCAATTCTAATGTTGATTTTCCACTTCCTGTTGGGCATTGAAGTAGTATTTCCTAAATCCTTAGACGACTTATTTTCACGGTCCTGAAAAGCTTTGTTACAATTTGAGTTACCTTATGTACGCTGCATTGAGCACATTTCCATTTATGTACTTAGATTCTGAAAGCTCCTGATATAAATTTTGGTTTAATGGGTATTTGAGACGTGTAACTTAGTTACTTTACAATTCCAAATAAGATAGTAATGTTAATTCACGTTTGAGAATTTATTTTTTTGATAAATGTTGAATCGCTGATATAAAGCGCGAAATAGGTGGTTAAAATGCGACCTGCTTGGTTGTTCTTTCTAATCAAATACAAATTTTCAGGTAAGTGATCGCAATGTTCAAATGTCTGTGAAGCCATTATATGGGTTAATGATTTATCGAATCATGGAAATTCACATTAATAAGGAAAACGAAAAGGGCGCGAAAAGGTATACTGTCGTCTGCAAAGGATAGTGTATATCGGCACAATGCAAAGTCTAACAAAGATTACAAAGTTATCTCATTTGTTCGGTTTCTTTTCATTAAATTTGTGATCGTATAAGCGTTTTGTCAATCTAGGTGTTTCCTCGAGTACCGGCAACGTATATTGAGCTTAATTTACCACTAGTCTGAGAGAGGTAGTTGTAAATAAACCATTCAAAGAATGAGAAGCACGCAGTAACGTAATATCTATGCCAGACATGTAATGCCGTTGTTATGCTAATGCTGTGCTATGCATAATGTTTGTAAAAGAAACACACTATTCTATTATGCAGGCATGAAGAAAGTAGGGCCCAATCGCTTGCGGAGTTCTGAATGACAATTACTAGGCTTTATAACACTAATTTTGTATTATGTTTCAGTGAGCAAACATGAATATCAGAATGCGAGGAGATAAAATTTGATTTGACTGTGCTATAGTTAAAATGAAATATTGATATTTCCAGGAAACAATGTTTTGAGAACATGAATATGTATTATTCTTATGGTACCTTTTAAAGAGAGAATATTATTTATTAAGAAGACAAAATTATCGTTAAAGTATAAAGCTATTCAATCCGAAATATCAGTTGCATTACGATTGATCATAATTATAGTCAAGTAGACTATCAGGTAAAACGATAACACTCACAGTGGAGCAAGAAATGGAAAATCAACTCTAGTTTAGATTGCAATATAAGAAGGCTAGATTATATCGTTTTAATACCGTCTTGGAGTGAAAAACAAAATATATGCTGAACAATTGATAGCTTCAATGCATACAAAAGTTATATGTTATGTTAGTAACATTTGGTTCAGGACATTTATTTTTCTCACCTTATACATACAAAGATACGAATCGGCCTAGAAACAACTTTTCATTGAATCGTGACACCAAATGTTGTTTTGACAGGTAACAGTGCGCCAGAATTTAGAGACTTTTACAAATCAATAAATCTTGTTCTTCGTCTCTTATTGCTTGTGATATTAATTCAACCACATGATTTGGTCAGCCAAAGCAGTTTTCGCACACTTGACTTACTTTGACTTAAAGCTGTCCTCCAGAGGTAGGTCTAAGGACATATTACTTCAAGGCCCGAAATAGATCAATTAGGATTGTCCATTAAAATGATATGAGGTCTCAAATTGAATGACCAACTTTGACATTTGACGTCGGCTGCTTCCTATTGGTAGCTGACATAGATGGCGCTGTCAATAACTGATCATAGATATGCGGAAGGAAGTAGTTGCCACAATCCCTGTTGAGTGCATTAGCCTGCCCCCTCTTTCTTATCCATATTGATTCCTTTATACCGACAACGAGATTTATTGACTTGTAAAAGTCGCTAAATCCTGGCGCACTGTTACCTGTCAAAACTTATTATTTTGGTTTAAAGTTTCAATGAAAAGTTGTCGAATTCCGGTTTCTAGGCCGATTCGTATCTTTGTGTGTATAAGATGAGATAGATAAAGTTATCTTGTCCTGAACCAAATATTATTAACTTTTTTACGCATTGAAGCTATTAATTATACAGGATATATTTGTTTTTCAATTCAAGACGGCCTTAAAACGATATAATCTAGCCTTCTTATATTGCAATCTAAACTAGAGTTGATTTTCCATTTCCTGATCCACTATGAGTGTTATCTTTTTATCTTATATATAGTATACTTGACTATAATTATGATAAACCGTAATGCAATTGATTTTTCGGATTGAATAACTTATGTAAACGATAATTCTTTGTTCTTTGATCATTTTGGGCAATTTTCACAAATAAATAATATTCTCTCTTACCGTAAGAATAATTCATATTCATGTTTTCGAAACATTGATTCCTGGAAATATCAACATTTCATTTAAACAGTTAAATCAAATTTTATCTCCTCGCATTCTCATGTTTACGCATCGAAACATAATCAAATTAGTGTTATAAAGCCTAGTAATTGTCTTTAAGAACACCTCAAGCGATTGGGTCTTACTTGTTTTATGTTTGCATAATTCAACGGTGTGTTTCTTTTATTAGCATTATGCAATTCAATGTAACGATGTAATCAGAAAGCACAACATTAGCATAAAAACGGCATTACATGATATTACGGTACTGCGTGTTCCTCATTCTTTAAATTGTTTATTTACAACTATCTCACTCAGACTAGTGATAATTTAAGCTCAACACACATCTCCGCTACTCAAGAAAACATCTTTGAAAATGGGCTATTCCAGAAAATAGATGCACACGCCCTATAGATGCGTTTAGATTTCTGGACTTGTTGTCCAGTCATGATTGTTGGAAATCAAGACTTTTATAGAGTCCAAGGTCCAAGGTAATTCCATTTTCAGGTTCTTTCCAGTAGCATTGGCAATTGGAATTACAGCATCCAGACATCCTTTATAGATAATGTGCACTTGCTTTCTGAAATAGCCCAAAGTAAGCAAATCACACGCACACATACGCACATGACACGACACAAATGGCCATTAGACCTTGATTAACATCAGGAGCTTTCAGAAACTAAGCACAACAATGGAAACGTGTTAAATGCAGTATACATAACTGATTTTTTTTATTACGGTGCAAGTTAGTCTAAGGATTAAGGAAATATTACTTCAAGGCCCAACAGGAAGTGGAAAATCAACATTAGAATTGAGATGAACCGAGGGCGGTGCTATTTTCGTTTTATTTGTCATGTTTGTGAATAATCGTTATATTGCGTATCAAACTGGACAAAAGAATAGTAGGAGACATAACAAGAGCTAACTATCAAGGATGCTTGTCTAATATTGTTTCACGGTAAGTGTGCAGTGACAATTGCGTCAGAGAAAAAAGGAAACACTTTACACAACCGTAAGTGTAAATATTGCTGCCACAAACTGATATGTTATATTAATGACCGAACTGACTGAATCATTAATAATGATTTCTATGAATAAATTACACATCTCTCCACAACAACGACATAAAACAGCACCTATGGTAAGTTTTAAAACACCAGGGGACACATAGCCACGTCTTCCTCGGCACGGTCACCGGGTCTTGTCTATCTATATCTCTAGCGCTTTCAATCGACCGTAGAACCATTAGATTTTGTTTCATATCATTATCTTCGATTTTTGTTTATGCCTTTTTAGCCATTAGCTTATTACTTTACCTTTTGGGCACGAAATAATGTACATCCTAAAGCTCGGCTACTCTTTTGATGCGTAGTTGCATGGAATATAAAGTTACAGAATGCTTGGTTTGCGTTTCCGCAACATTTTATCTTGCGGATTATGAGAGACTTTTGTTTCCCAGTTTTGGAGAAAAAAGAGAGGGGGGGGGGGATGTCAGTGCATTGAGAACTAGCGAACGTATTTAAATAACAATAGTTATCTAAACAAAATAGTTATCTTAATAATCATATCACATTATTTTGTAGGAGCAAACTCTTTACAATTTAAGATGCATAAGTAGCATAATTGACACATACATATACACATAATACAATTAGGTAGAATTGAGGCATGTTTCATAGTCTTAGTTTCACCTCTGTTATTACCATATGATGACGAATAGCGATATGCATACAGTTTATACGGTACGTCACAGATTCAATGATTAAATGATACTCACGCACGCGATTTTTTTTTTCAGCACTCGATCAGTGAGCTCAGAATAAACCCGGAGATCTCCGAAAATGTTAAATTTTATTGTATATTAAAGCATTCAGGCTAAGACTTTCACAGGGTATTTATGTACACCAATGGCCATTACAATGATGCAAAAAGTAGAAATCGTTGCTGTGGAGCAAATCACGCATTATGGCTTTAATACACACTGATCTAGATTATTTAGTAAATCGATATATTTAAGATTAAAGGTATCGTGCAGAAAGCTACAAACTTACACTTGTCTTTAATTTACTTACGTAGCTAATAAAAATATCACGACTCGATGTAGATTGACAGAGAAGATCATCAAGCTGATCACGACTAATCGGGATTTATGTATGAGCGTATTATCAAATTGGTAAAGAGTTGCGCTTAACATGTTATAGGGAATAAAACTGAACGTGTAAAGTGATGAATCATTATTCTCTTGGTGATTCTGGGTGCGTGATATTAGTTTATAATGTTTAAAGGAAAGAGAATACCCGCAGGTTATTATATTTAAATACCTAAAACTTCACATCCGTAATATTAGAGGTTAATGCAGCACTAAGAAGGTGAACTAGCCGCAGTGGATTGTCCTGCCTAATTGTATAATTATGTATGTGTATGTAATGTAATGTAATGTAAAGTAATGTAATGTAATGTAATGTAATGTAATGTAATGTAATGTAATGTAATGTAATGTAATGTATTGTAATGTAATGTAATGTAATGTAATGTAATGTAATGTAATGTAATGTAATGTAATGTAATGAAATATGCGTCTTTAATTGTAAAGAGTTTTGCTTCTACAAAATAATGCTATATGATAAATAAGATACAACAAAATATAATGTAATATGATAATTAAGATAACAACTTTGTTTAGGTGACTATTGTTATTTATATACATACGTTTTGTAGTTTTCAATGCAGTTTTTCCCTCTTTTTCCTCCAAAACTGGGAAACAAAGGCCACCCAGTGATCCATATACACAAGAAATCGAAGAAAATGATATGAAACAAAATCTAATGGCACTGCGGTCGATTGAAAGCAATAGAGATAAAGAAAGTGGCGAGGAAGACGTGCCGATATGTCCGCTGGCGTTTTAAAACTTCCATAGGTGCGGTTTTATGTCGTTGTTGTGTAATTTCCGGGTTATTTCATGAAAATCATTATTAACGATTCAGCCAGTTTGGTCATTAACATAACATTTCAGTTTGTGGCTGCCAATATTTACACTTTATAAAGTGTTTCCTTTTCTTGCCAACGCAATTGCCACTTAAACTAATCATGAAACAATATTAGACAAGCATCTTTAGCTCATACTTTTCTTTGGTCCAGTTTGATACGCAATATAACGATTCTTCACAAACATGACAATTAAAAACGACAAATAGCGCCGCCTTCGTTTGATCTCAAATCTAATGTTGATTTTCTACTTCCTGCTTGGCCTTGAAGTAGTATTTCCTAAATCCTTAGACGACTTATTTTCACGGTCATGAAAAGCTTCGTTACAATTTGAGTTACCTTATGTACACTGCATTGAACGCATTTCCATTTTATGTACTTAGATTCTGAAAGCTCCAGAATATAAGTTTTGGTTTAATGGGTATTTGAGACGTGTAATGTGCGTATGAGTGCGTGTGACTTAGTTACTTTACATTTCCAAAGATAGTAATGTTAATTCACGTTTGAGATTTTTTTGGCTAAATGTTAAATCGCTGAAATAAAGCGCGAAATAGGTGGTTAAAAATGCGACCTGATTGGTTGTTCTTTCTAATCAAATACAAATTCAGGTAAGTGATCGCAATGTTCAAATGTCTATGAAATTCAGTAGTAAGGGAAGTACATCTTTTACTTACCGGGTAAAGAAGGAGAAAACGTATACGGAATTTATGAGAGAAACGTGAATGTGATTTAATATGAAGCCATTATATGGGTTAATGATTTATCGAATCATGGAAATTCACATTAATAAGGAAAACGAAAAGGGCGCGAAAAGGTATACTGTCGTCTGCAAAGGATTGTGTATATTGGCACAATGCAAAGTCTAAAAAAGATTACAAAGTTATCTCATTTGTTCGGTTTCTTTTCATTAAATTTGTGATCGTATAAGCGTTTTGTCAATCTATGTGTTTCCTCGAGTACAGACAACGTATATTGAGCTTAATTTACCACTAGTCTGAGAAAGGTAGTTGTAAATAAACAATTTAAAGAATGAGAAACACGCAATATTCTAATATCATTGCCAGACATTATAATGCCGTTGTTATGCCAATGTTGTGCTTTCTGATTACATCGTTACATTGACTTATAAAAGAAACACACTATTCTATAAACGAAAACATACAGAAAGTAAGGCCCAATCGCTTGAGATGTTCTGAAAAATAATTACTAGGCTTTATAACACTAATTTGATATTATGTTTCAGTGCGTAAACATGAATATCATAATGTGAGGAGATGAAATTTGATTCGATTGTGCTATGGTTTAAATAAAATGTTGATATTTCCAGGAAAAAGAGTAACCGAACTTTAGGATGTACAAATGTACATTATTTCGCGTCCAAAAGGTAGAGTAATAAGCTAATGGCTAAAAAAGGCATAAACACAAATCAAAGAAAATGATATGAAACAAAATCTAATGGTTCTACGGTCGATTGAAAGCGCTAGAGATATAGATAGACAAAACCCGATGACCGTGTCGAGGAAGACGTGGTGGCGATGTGTCCCCTGGCGTTTTAAAACTTTCCATACGTGCGGTTTCAAGTCGTTGTTATGTAATTTACAGGTTTATTTATGAAAATCATTATTAACGATTCATCCAGTTCAGTCATTAATATTACATTTCAGTTTGTGGCTGGCAATATTTACACTTACGGTTGTGTAAAGTGTTTCCTTTTGTCGCCAACGCAATTGCCACATGATGAAATAATATTAGACAAGCATCTATTATAGTTCTTGTGATGTCTCCTTCTATTCTTTTGTCCAGTTTGATACGCAATATAACGATTATTTACAAACATGACAAACAAAAACGAAAAATAGCGCCGCCTTCGTTTGATCTCAATTCTAATATTGATTTTCCACTTCCTGTTGGGCCTTGAAATAATATTTCCAGTGGCGTAGATTTCTTTTTGACAGGGGGGGGGGTGGAAAATTTCTTAAAGTATAGTGAATCCAGCACCTTTTGGCGATAGAATAAGTTAAGCCAAACTTAAATTTGGCACTTTTGAGGCTAAAATGTCTAAATATGAGGTTAACTTGGTCAGAAACCCACACGCGGCCGTCAACATTGGGGGTGGGTGATGATTGTATGGATCATCCCCCTTTACAAAATACTGGGGGGGGGGATTTATCCCCCCATCCTCCGGGATCTACGCCCATGAATATTTCCTTAATTCTTAGACTGCTTATTTTCACGGAAATGAACAGCTTTGTTACAATTTGAGTTACCATATGTACACTGCATTGAACACATTTCCATTTTATGTAAAAGCTCCTAATATTTAGGTTTAATGGATATGTAATGGACCTGTCATTTGCGTATGTGTGCGTGTGACTTGGTCACTTTACATTTCCAAAGATAGTAAATGTTAATTCACGTTTGCGACCTGCTTGGTTGTTCTTTCTAATCAAATACAAATTTTCAGGTAAGTGATCGCAATGTTCAAATGTCTGTGAAATTCAATAGTAAGGAATTAAATGCAAATAAGAATTAGAGAAAAGGAGAACTTGATTTAATATGAAACCATTATGTGGGTTAATGATTTATCGAATCATGGAAATTCACATTAATAAGGAAAACGAAAGGAAAGCGAAAAAATTACTAGAATAGTGATCGTATACGTTTTTTGTGAATTTGGGTGTTTCCTCGAATACCGCCACGTGTGCCGAGCTTAATAATCACAAGTAGCTATACGGTATTTTATAAAGATATTATATTGTCGGCAATATTATATACAGATTTCATTGTTATATTGCACAAAAAGATAAAAATAAGAAATAATTATTGTAAAAATAATTATGTTATAAAATAAATAAATATATACCCTAAAAGTCAATGGCATTACACTTTTTGATAATTTTATTAAAGTAGACTAAAAGATAAAAACAGGAAATAGAAAATCAAGTCTGGCGTAAATTGCAATAAAACAGCTAGATTACATCGTTTTAATGTCATCTTGGAGTGAGAAACAAACATAACTGAATAATTAATATACAGCTTCAGTGCATACAAAAGTTGTATGTTATGTTAGTAACATTTAGTTCAGAACAACATACATTTATCTATCTCATCTTATACACACAAAGATAAAGATACGAATCGGCCTAGAAACCGGGATTCGCCCACTTTTCATTGTAACGTGAAACCAAATGTTGTTTTGACAGGTAACAGTGCGCCAGGATTTAGCGACTTTTACAAACCAATAAATCTTGTTCATCTTCTCAACCACAAGCTTTGGTCAGCCAAAACAGATTTTGAACACTGCATACAGAGCATATAATCAGCATTTGTATGGTATTATGTTATCCAGAATGCGTACTTAAAGGTCACGTGCTCTGGAATCATATCTAAATCCCGATTTGATTGGTTAAAGAGTTTAATTATCAGCTGTGCATTGTCATTTAATCAACTATTTTGTAGTAAACCGAGTCGCTCTAGTTTAAAGATATTGTGTAGAAAGCTACAAACATGTACCTGTCTTTAACACGTTGAACTCACTTAAAGGAGTATTTCGTGATCCTAGCATCTTCTTTTTATGACATTTTTCAGTAGATATCAACGAAAAAAGCTTATTCCCAAAATTTCAGTTGATTCCTATTTTGCGTTTGGGAGTTATGCATGATTATGTGTATTACACTGCTCCATAGACAATGTGTTGTAATTTCGTTCTGGTATACCAGAACGAAATTCAAATTTTACGATATCTTTGCTAAACGAATTAATCTGCAAGAATTTTTTGTACATAAACATTATGTAGTCAGAGGTTTCCAGTGATATAAAAATCTCAACTTTTTTTTAGTAAAGTGGGGGGATGATGCTGTGGATCACGAAATGCCCTTTTAATACGGGTAGCTAATAAAAGTTCATGAACATGGACAAAGAAGATCATCAAGCTGATCACGACTCGTCAGGATTCATGTACATGTATCATTGAATTGGTAAAGGAGTTTAGTGCGCTGAATATGGTAAATTAAAGTGAACCGTATTAATCATTTTTTTCTAGAGATAGTGATCTTGGTGCATTAATTTTAGTTGATAATGTTTAAAGGAAAAAGGATAACCGACAGCCTATTACCTAAATGTCACACCTGGCAAAGCAGAGGGTAATGCAGGACTAAGACCTTGAAGACGGTGAAACAAGCCTCGATGGATTTTTCTCCATATATTTAATGCAACGTACCATCTTAAAAGAGTTTGCTTCAAAATATAATGTATTGTAATATGAAAATCAAGATAACCATTGTCATTTTTAGTTATGCCCTTTGCTAGTTCTCAATGCAGTGACATTTTTTTTCCTGTTCTTCACAAACCAAAACTGTGATACGAAAGCCACCCAATCATCTGTATACATAAGATAAGCTGTTGCGTAAACGCAAATCAAGCGTTCTATATACAACTTTATATTCCAAGAAACTGCGAGCTAAGAGTATTAGAGCTTTAGGTTGCACAGGGTTAAGTAATAAGCTAATGGCTGAGAATGATGTTAAACACAGTCAAATGTATCTACGTTGATTTGAATGGATTGAAAGCGCTAAAGATATAGATAGACAAGAACCGATGACCGTGCCCAGAAAGAGGTGGTGATATGTCCGCTGGCGTTGTAACAATTTCCCTAGAGGCGATTTCATGTCGTCGTTGTGAAAGGACGTGAACTTAGGGTATAAACGTAGGTATATAATAGACTCACTATTCTACTCATCATTTAGTCCAGGAGCAAGATCACACAGGGACCCTAAATAAGGAGTTAATTGCGATCTTCGACCCCTCCTGATCATTAAAGGGGCATACGAGATATCCGTCACAGCCGAATTTCACTTTCTCACACACTTACACTGTACTATAGTTTATATACTTAAGTCGGAAACTGCATTATCATGTTATCAATCCAAATCTTAGAACTTAATAACATGTAGGCTAGTGTCGGCGCTACAATAGGGAAAAATAAACTTACAGAATATAAAAAAGAATAAAATAATTAAAACAAATATTTTTTTTAGAATAAAATACATTATTTTATTCTTACTAATAAAGGAGACAGGAAAGAAAAAATAGGAGAAATGTACAGTTGTTTAGTTCCGTGGCTGAGTAATAATATATTTATACTTTACGGTTTTATTTACGGATATCATCATTAACGATTCAGTCATTTCAGTCCATAATACAGCAATATTTATCTCTACACTTACGGTTTTATAAAGCATTTCCTTTTCACGCCAACGCAACAGTGAAACAATATCAGACAATTTGTCATGAAAGTTAGCAGCATGGGGTCTTTGGTATGCAATATAAATATGGCGATTATTCGATTCGCATTTATATAAGCGATCAATAGCACCACCATCATTTGATCTCAAATGTAATGTTGATTTTACACTTCCTGCAGGGCCTTGAAGTAGTATTTCGTTAATAATATGACTATCTGTTTTTAATGTACGGAAAAGCTTTGAAACACTTATTCACATACATGACAAATGAAAACGAAAAACAGCGCCACCATCGTTTGATCTTTTCTACTTAATGTGGGGCCTTGACATAAAACGAAAAATAGCGATACCATTGATTGATCTCAAATCTATTATTAATTTTCTTCTTCATGCCTGGCCTTGAAGTAATTTCCTTAATCAGTTGACTATTTATTTTCACTGTCCTGAAAAACTTTTAAAACAATTTTCTGTATGTACATGTATACTGCTAAATACATTTTCAAGGTAAAAAAGTTAATGTTTAATTTGTGTTTGAGTATTTTAGTGTGCCTATGTATGCGTGTGACTTACTTACATCGCATTTCCAAAGATAATCAATTTGAATTCACGTTTGAGAAATGCATTTGGTAAAAAGTTTCAATCTCGGATATAATCGGGGAATGTGTTGTCAAAAACACAAATGTGATGTGCGTGGCAATGTTCAAATATCCGCCAATAGGCTGAGGCGTTTTATTTTGACATTTAATTATTTTATTGATTTTCACCAGAGTAAGTCGGTGGAAAATAAAGAAAATAATTAAATATCTAAAGCTAACGATAAATAGGGCGCCTCCGCCTAATGTCTGAAATTCAGACGTAAGGTTTGTACATCTGATACGGAAATGAATTCACATGAGAATTAGAGAAACGTAAACGGAATAATGTTATGATTTATCGAATAGTAGAAATTCATGTTAACATGGAAAATGGCGCGAAAAAAGTAAGTTGCCTGAGTGCTGTAGAACGTATTAACGCCTGTGTGTACCTCCAAAATGAGAAGTTTAATAAAGATGATACAATTATCTCGTCTGTCCAGTTTCGTTTCATTACAATTGTGATCAGATAAGCGTTTTGTCAATTTAGGTGTTTCCTCGGGTACCGACAACGTATATTGAAATCTATCTTCCAACACGGTTGTTTGATGGCATGTAAAACGACGTCATTTTAAAGAGAAGGTGAACTCTGATGGCGCTATTTATCTTAAATCGTGTTTACATCCTTACATGGGGTGAATACTGGTACAATTGCATTAAAACAGCAGAAAACAAATAGCAAAGATATTATTTTTGAAATGTAAAGTATAACTTTAATAATATTTGGCCAAATTAAATTAAAATTAAATGTAAAATGTAAATAGCGTCCTCAATAATTAGCACACAAATATACAGTTTATAGAATAAAAATTAACACAAAAAGCAGCAAAAGATGAATAAAGTGATGAAGAAACGAAAGTTTATGTTAAAATGTGCTACAAGTATGTCAATATTACTGTGTGATACATGTTGGTATTGTCCAGGACTACAATGAACATTATATAATGTTTTGTTACAAAGTTTAATGAATGACCACCTTAAACAATCGTGTCAAATTAACATTACCTAATATGATAATTAAGAGAACTTTTTTCTTTAGATTTCCACTCTTACTACGTTTTAATGCAGTGACATATTTTCATGTTCTTCACAAACAAAAACTGGGATATAAAAGCCCCCAATCATCAGTAGACACAAACTGTTGCTGAAACGCAAACCAAGCATTCTGCAACTTGATATTCTAGGAAAGTGCGAATGAAAAGAGTAGCAGAGCTTTAGGTTTTGCATTATTTCGCACCCAAAAGCACACAGGTAGAGTAATCAACTTATTCTGAAAGTGAAAAGGCGCGAGAATGGAGGAAAATAATCTGAAACACAGTCTAATGGTTCTACGGTCGATTTAAATCGATTGAAAGCGCTAGAGATTTGATATAGATAAGATCCGATGACCGTGCCCAGAAAGACGTAGTGATATGTCCGCTGGCGTTTTAACATTTTCCCCAGAGGCGGTTTCATGTCGTCGCTGTGAAAAGATGTGTGCGTGCCTTGGATATATTTTGATCGGATGAACTTCGGGTATAAACGTGGGTATTATGATATAGAAGAAACTCACTTGATCACTCCAAGCGCGATATGTGAATGTACCTGCGATGATATCTTTATCCGGAGAACGCCATATTGACATGGTTCTTTAAAAGTGATATTAAAGTAGAGTTATTAAAATTGAAATTTACCATGACAATGGATATTGATAGCTTGCAGGCGAATCAGAAAGGTGAATCCGAACATTATTCAAAATGAACATTAAAAGGGCACGGGAGGTTTTTCCGTCACTGCTGAATTTCACTTACACTATAATGTACACGCTTACAATAATAACCAATGTAGTATAAACTTACTCTAGCAATGAATAAGTCGGAAATTGCATTATCATGTCAAAAGATACAAATCACAGACCTAAAATTTCCTTGTCCACCGGGTACAAGGACATACACGTGAACAAGGCAGTTGAATTCGCAAACACACTCAACGTATTGTGCTAGTAGTCGGCGCTGCAATAGGCAAAATAAATTACCTTTTGGTTTTCTGACTAACAAGCATAATTTAGTACGAAAAATTTACATTTGTTTAGTTATCCTGGCTGAGGTATAAGGGATGAAATCAAAACTCGACCTGCGGTTGACCGCCGGTTCCATCCGGTTCCGTCCGGTTTCCATTGTTTAGAACAATATAAACAGGACGGAACCGGATGTAGCCGGCGGTCAACCGCAGGTCGAGTTTGTATTTATCCCTAAATAATGATTGTATACTTTACTGTTTTATTCACGGAAATCGTTATTAACGATTGAGGAGTTCGGTCATTAATATAATATTTCAGTTTGTAGCTAACTATGTTTACCTTAACACTTATGGTTGTGTAAACTGTGTCCTTTCTCGCCAACGCAATTGCCACTTAAACTAACCGTGAAACAATATCAGATAATTGTCCATGATAGTTAGCACTTGTGATGTCTGCATTTCTTTGATCTAATTTGGTATGGAATATAAATATGCCGATTATGCACATTATTAAAACGAAAAAAAACACCCCACGCTATCATCGTTTGATCGCAAATCTAATGTTGATTTTCAACTTCCTGTTATATCAATAGACTATGTGGTTTTATTGTACTCAAAAACATTGAAACAATTTGAGTTGCTTTACGCACACTGCATTGAACACATTTCCATTTTTTGTAAATAATGAATGTATGTATGTATACTCCCTGGTTTTAGTCATGGAAATCATTATTAAGGATTCAGTAGTTCGGTCATTAATATAATATTTCAGTTCGTGGCTCAGTTATGTTTACCTTAACACTTACGGTTGCGTAAAGTGTTTATTTCTCTCGCCAACGCAATTGCCACTTACACTAACCGTGAAACAGTATCAGACAATTTTCCATGATAAATAGCTCTTGTGATGTCTCCTACCTTTCTTTGATCCAAGTTTGGTATACAATATAAATATGCCAATTTTACATATTATAAAAATGCAAAAATAGCGCCACCATTGTTAGATCAAATGTTGATTTTCACCTTCTTGCGAACCTTGAGATAATTTTTCGCAATCAACAGTCTACGTTTTTTTACTGTATTCAAAAGCTTTGAAACAATTTGACTTACTTTATGCATTAAACACATTTCCCCCTCTTTATTCTTACCTTCCTTCTGAAAGCTTATGATGATGTGAATAGTATGTTTAATGGGTGTTTGAGTCGTGTCCCGTACGTATGTGTGTAAGTACATTTCAAAATGCTTGCATGGAAAAAAGAGGAAAATTATACGGAATTGAATTCGAACGAGAATTAAAGCAACGTGATGGTTTATGCCAATGTATGTTTAATAATTGATCGAAATTCACGATAATATTTAGAAAAGGGTGTGGAAAAGTACGCTGTTGTGTGCGCTTCAGAACGTTAACGCCTGTGTATACCGCCGTAGTGAAGAAATTTAATAAAAAAATTTCATGTCTGTCCAGTTTCGTTAATTTGCATTGTAATCGTATAAGCGTTTTGTCAATTTAGGTTTTTCCTCGAGTGCTGGTAACGTATGTTTAGCTTAATGTATCACTAGCCTGAGTGAGGTAGTTGTAAATAAACAATGAGGAACACGCAGCAACATATTATCTGATACGAGACATGTAATGTTGTGCTTGCTGATTAAATCTTTACATCGACTTGCATGAAGCTTAAAAAAGATACACTATTACACACTGCAAAGATGATGATAAGGCCCAACCTTTAAAGTGGTTCCAAGATGATATGATTTAAATCTTGAGAATATCAATTATTTTCTGCAATAAATCATTTCAATAATGCATAAGTTGTTTGTAGAGAAATACATTTTTGAGATTTCCAAAGATATGAATAATAATTCTTACAGTATCTTATAAAGAGCCGCATTGCAAGAAATCATTATGCACGAATAGATAAAAGAAGAAAGAGTTATCGTAAAAATACATACATGGAATCCACAAGTCAATCACATTGTATATTTTCTGATAAGTAGACTATAAAGATCAAAGATGATACTTTTACTCATTTGGGAGCAGGAAATTGAAAACTCTAGTTTCAATTGTAATAAAAGAAGGCTAGATTCTATCGTTTTAATGCCGTCTTTGAGTGAAAAACAATCACATCCTGAATAATTAATAGCTTCAATATGCGTACAAAAGTTATATACTGTGTTAGTAACATTTAGTGCAGAACTAACGGTGTCTGATCTCCGCCAAACTCCCCCTTTTATAATTCATATCCCCAAATTTTCAGTTTTCCCCCCTTTTGCGAAACTGCTTTCCCCTTTTTCAAATATTTCCCCTTTAACTTTCCCCCTTTCAAATAGTTCCCCCTTTCGACTTTCCCCCTTTTCAAATAGTTCCCCTTTTCGACTTTCCCCTTTTCAAATAGTTCCCCTTTCGAATTTCCCCCTTTTCATACAGTTTCCCCATTTTCGAATTTCCCCTTTCATAGTTTCCCCTTTTCGAATTTCCCCTTTTCATATAGGCCTAGTTCCCCCTTTTCGAATTTCCCCTTTTCATATAGTTTCCCCCTTTTCGAATTTCCCCTTTTCATATAGTTTCCCCTTTTCGAATTTCCCCTTTTCATATAATTTCCCCTTTCGAATTTCCCCTTTTCATATATTTCCCCTTTTCAATTTCCCCTTTTCATATAGTATCCCCCTTTTGAATTTCCCCTTTTCATATAGTTTCCCCTTTTCATATAGTTTCCCCTTTTCGAATTTTCTTTTCACCTTTTACATAATACCATTTTACAGATTTTTCCCCCATTAAAATAGTTTCTCCCTTATTTTTTATTCCTTTTTTTTACTCCTTTTTTTATTCCCTTTTCACGATGCGTAGGCACGGACCATCTATATATAGTACCGTGCATTCACGTCCCATGTACTTCGATATTGAAATAGGTCCGGCCTACACGTTGAAAGCAGGTGATTGTCTGATACAAATTCTTGAGCTAAATAAAATGAATAAAATGATACTTATTATGTAATTTATGAATTCTATAGGATATAGATCTACAGTTAAGAAAAATCATAATCTGAATTATATCATGCAACTAAATAAAGACCCAGGAAAAGGCCAGGAGATTGGAATTCGAATCAATTAGATTGGCTTATTAATTATATTATTTTGGACTTGTCTCGACTTTAAAAAAAGACTAGGCTTAAGGGCTAGGGGGTACTACACCCCTGTCCAACTTTGCGCCTATTTTCTCAAAAATTATATCACATTAGTGTAAAGTAAGATATGTATATTATAGGGGCAAGGACTACAACTACTGTACTGAAAATACAGCAACACAAAGCAAGTAGTTATTGATTTATTGATCAAATATTGGTTTTCCCTCATTTTTGACTGTAACTCCACAACTGTTGGCTGTGCTTTAATAAAATTTCCAGTGCAGTTGTTGTAGTCCTTGCCCCTATAATATACATATCTTACTTGTCCCCAATGCGCCATAATTTTTGAGAAAAATGCAAAAAAATAGGCACAAAATTGGGCAGGGTGTAGTACCAGTACCCCTTAATTGCTACTTAATTCTTCATCTAACATATAGGGCCTACTAATTCTTTTTGGATTTTTGAGGCGTGCACCACTGACCGAAGTCCCTGGTTCATTTGTCTGGTCAATTGAATATACGCCATAGAGCCTTTGATTAGAAAGCACATTTTTATTGTTAACGGGATTGTTGAAAAACAAAGAATAGAGAAAATTACTCGGAACTGGCTTAAAAATAAAGTTGCATAAAATCACACAGCCACACTTGTCATAAATATGCAATGCCCATTTTGTCCAGGGCCGTTTTATAAATGTATGCTTTTATTGTCATTTCACTGTTAAGACCGCTTGTTTTAAACTTTGGTGCTAACTTTAGAAAAAACTTTTGAATAATTATATAGCACAAACAATTCTTATTATCTAGGCTTCTGTAACAATGGCAGCCAGTTGTTTGTTGTCTCTGACATATCCCTGTTTATAGGCAAGTTCTTCACAGACTTTCAAACATCATTGCTATGAATTTGACCAGTATAAATATTTATGCATGCCATTTCACCCGTTTAACATTCTGAACATCATTTGGTTTATCAATCATATCGGATTTGCTCTTTGTACGGCCCCTCTATAAACGTGCATAAAAGTTGACGGATCCCTAACCCATTGAATTTAGCGGCGCTTGCACAACAGGCTATAAATCTACCTACGTTGGTATCCAAATTCATGTAGAACGCCTTTCCAATAATGGATGTAGCGAAATGAGCTCTAGTGAGTGCACGGTACTCTCCAGGGTCCAGGCTTACTGGTAAAGCCTACGCACGGAAAACGGGGAGTACCCAAACAAAAGGGAGTATTAAAAACAAAAAGGGAGTATTATTTAAAAGGAGAAACTATTTAAAATGGGAACCTATTTGTGAAAAGCGGAGGAAAGTTAAAAGGGATTATTTGTAAAAGGGGGAACTATTAATTTTACAAAATGGGTGAAAAAAAAGGGTATTATTTGTAAAGGGGTAATTCGAAAACGGGGAAACTATTTGAAAAGGGAAATTAAAAAGGGGGAAACTATTTGAAAAGGGGGATTCGAAAAGGGGGAAACTATATGAAAAGGGGGAAAGTCGAAAAGGGGGAACTATTTGAAAAGGGGGAAAGTCGAAAAGGGAGAAACTATTTGAAAAGGGGCAAGTCGAAAAGGGGGAAACTATTTGGAAAGGGGGAAAGTCGAAAAGGGGGAAACTATTTGAAAAGGGGGAAAGTCGAAAAGGGGGAAACTATTTAAAAACGGGGAAAGTTAAAAGGGGGGAAATATTTGAAAAAGGGGGAAAGCATTTCGCAAAAAGGCAAAACTAAAAATTTGGGGATATGAATTATAAAAGGGGGAGTTTGGCGGAGATCAGACACCGTAAGAACTCGATAAATGTATCTTCCTCATCTAATGTACACCAAAATCAGCCTAGAAACCGGGATTCGCCCACTTTTCATTGAAACGTGAAACCAAATTTTGTTTTGACAGGTAACAGTGCGATAGAAATCTGCGACTTAAGGGCTGGGGTATGAACGTTTGGACAGTATTTATTTTGGGATATTAGAGCACATCAGACATATCGAATTGCATTCTGAATACGAAGAATGTCATTCTGATATCAAATAATTTTGATTTTTTGAAATTCGCAATTTAATACAAATTTTATGGCAAATCATTAAAATTTTTGATATTTAACAGTACTTGAAGTAAACTTTATAAATCTGATGATTTATACTTAAAGTGTATGTAGGTGGATGAAAAGCCGACGATCAATTGAAAATTTTGACTTTGTATTGAAGATATGGATTTTTCCCAAAACACCAAAAAAATTAGGTCTTTTGGGAAAAAATCCATATCTTCAATATGAAAGGTCAAAATTTTCAATTGACCGTCGGCTTTTCCTCCTGCTACATACACTTTAAGAATATATCATTAGATTTATATAATTTACTTCGAGGACTGTTATATATCAAAAATTTGAAAAATATCAAATTTTTATAATTTGTCATAAAATGTGTATTATATTGTGATTTAAAAAATGAAAATTATTTGATATCAGAAAGACATGCTTCGTATTCAGAATGCAATTCGATAGGTCTGAGGTGCTCTCATGTCCCACAAAAATACTGTCGAAACGCAATAAACGCTCATTTTGGATCCTTAAACAAATCAATAAATCTTTTATTTCGTCTCTTATTGCTTGTGATATCCATCCAACACCACAATGCGTTGGTCAGCTAAGGAAGAGGGTTGGTACATTACACATTTAGATCCAGATCAATTATTACGTATTTGTGTTACTATGCGTTATCTACAATGAGTTCATGTGGGTTTACGTGTGCTAAAATTATGTATGTACTTGTATTATATTAACTAACGGTAGCTTATCAAAATATCACGACTCGATGTAGATCAAAAGAGAAGATTATCAACGCGATTACGACTAGTCGGGATTCATATTGATTGAAATGCGCTGAACATGGTAAAGTTAGCTGAAAGAATATCAATCAATCCATTTTGCTCTCTGTATGGTGATACTAGTATGTGATTTGAAATAGAAACACGGCCCAATCACCGGGTCATGTCAGAGTGTCGAAAGTCGACCGGTTGTTGAGTTTTAAAGACATAGAGGTTAATAGAGCTTTAAATGACCGGGAAGGTTTTCAATATGGTCATATTCTAGACGGTGAGAGTGAAATACTGTAGAGATATATCCAAGATCCTGTCTACCAAAGGGAAACCCTTGGTCTACCACAATACAAGTCCTGAGGACTATGTTTTCACTATCCTAGCTGCTATGCTAGTGTTTTCCAAATGGTCTTCTATGCTTAGGGACCGTTCACAAAAACTTGTTAGGGTGCCTGATGCAAAAAAAAAAAAAAAAAAATGGGGGCCCCTTTGAGATCTCAAAATTTCAGGACCCCCTTTTGACATGAAAATTATGGGTCAACCCTATAGAAAAGCATATAAACTCAATTTTCCCAGGAATATTTGTGGTCATTTTTTCAGCCCCCCCCCTAGGAGGGTCAAACATTTTCAGGGCCCCTTTTTGCATCAGGCCCCTAACAAGTGTTTGTGAACGGTCCCTTACCGTAAGCTTCTCTGTCAGGGATCTCATGAGTAAGCTATCTGCTTTATTTGACAGTCAGATAAATATTCTTCTTTGAGTCGACAAGAAAATCAAGCTCTATTGCCTTTTACGTGAACCGAAATTTCAAGACCTCACACAATTATGGTAACTTTTGTACCACCACTGGCTAACATAAGTTTCACAGAGTTCCTTGTTGTAACTCTAAACTGCTGCCAAAATCATTTCTTATCCAGGCTTTATTTGATTAAATCAGCCAGTTTATTCTCATTAATTACATATAGAAAGACACATAATGATACATAAAAGGCCTTTACTAACATCTTGTTCTCAACCAGCTCTAACCAGAGACTGTCCAGGAACAAATTACAATTTTGTTGAAAAAGAAATGGGACTGATTTTCATAACTAGTTCGGAAACACCTTGCTTTAACTAACGTATTTTGCTAATCTCTTAAGTACTAATATTCCTACTGTACAATGTTATCATAAAGAACTGTGTTTTTAAGTTAAGACCGAAACTTGACTGCATCTATTGATGGCATCAATTTGGTTATGACTGCGTAATATTTCCCTGAAAATTGTAAACAAAACTCCACAAAACATGCCTACGTAGAAATGTCCCTAGGCAATATACGTACGACACAGAAACCGACTAAGCAGAGGTAATTGTTGAAGTATCAGGATTATAATTGTAACACTGCAAGGCACTTTATAAAATGACGTTTTCTAGACAATTAGAAGACCTTATCTATACAATCAGATATTAGGTAATTGGAAGGAGCTATCGCGGTTTCCCGATCAATAAATTCGTGCTTGTCGCTTATACATCTATAGAAGAGACGATTGTCCTTGGTAGTGTCAGGAAGAGAGAAAAAAAAATAGCAAAATAATGGCGGGAACATAGATTAAGCTGATTGAAAAGGAGAAAAAAGAAGGGGATGAGCGTAGCTGATTGTATGCATATTCGTAAGATCATCGTATCCAAGTCATATGAAGCAGTGAATTTGCAACTGCCGTTTGACTTTAAGGTTATATGATGTACAGTATAACATATTTAGTCTGTTGATTGCGGAAAATTACTTCAAGACTAGCAAGAAATGGACAATCAACAAACAAACAACTTATTCATTAGTGAAATGATTTATTGCAGAAAATACTTGATACTCTCAAGATTTAAATCATATCTTCATGGGCCTTTAATAGTTTCATCATCTTATCTTTTTAAAGTTTCATGCAAGTCAATATAAAGATGTTTCATGCAAGTCGATGTAAAGATGTTTCATGCAAGTCGATGTAAAGATGTTTCATGCAAGTCGATGTAAAGATGTTTCATGCAAGTCGATGTAAAGATGTTTCATGCAAGTCGATGTAAGGATGTATCATGCAAGTCGATGTAAATATGTTTCATGCAAGTCGATGTAAAGATGTTTCATGAAAGTCGATGTAAAGATGTTTTTATGCAAGTCGATGTCAAGATTTGACATCAAACAATGGTGGTGCTATTTTTTCGTTTTCATAATGTGAATAATATTAGCATATTTATATAGAGGCCGTCAGCGTGACGTCATATGCCGCCATCTTGTGGGTACACGCTATGATGGTCGTTCGATCTCCATGCGTGAACAGCAAAATCACCGTGGTGATGCGTGATAACAGCTGCGTGGCAAGCTGCGCCCTGCGCGTAGTGTCCGACGCAGAATCCCGCGTATCATTTGTACCCACAAGATGGCGAAAGGCTGACGGCCTCTATTGCATACCAAATGGATCAAAGAAAGGTAGTATACATCACAAGAGATAACTATCATGGGAAATTGTTTCACGGTAAGTCTAAGTGGCAATTGCGTTGGCGAGAAACGGAAACACTTTACACAACCATAAGTGTTCAGGTAAACATAGCTAGCCACAAACTGATTATATTATATTAATGGCCAAACTCCTGAATCATTAATAATGATTTCCACGAATAAAGCATTAAAGTATACATACAGTATTTATGCCTCAGAAAGTTTACTAAAGCACCAAATCCAATTTGGTCCTATAGAACTATCGGTACCCGGTTAGGTACCGATGACTCTTAACATCACTCCCTGGAGATGTAATAAATTGTATCAATCATAATAATTAACAGTTACATAGTGCTATTGTTTTTCAATTAAATAATAACGAAGGCACTGTACAAATGTTCAGGGTAGGATAAAAGTGCCATCGGTACCCTCTTCGGGCACCAATAGTGCTATAGGACCAAAAAGATGTTGTGCCTAAGCAAATTTACATTTTTTCATACTCGATTATGTTTGTTAGTCAGATAATTTATTCTGTCTTTTGGTCTATTGCAGCGCCGACTCCCAGCATACGTGATTATTATAATTTGTACATTGTATATTTTGTACAAAAAGAAGAAGATCATGAGAATGAGAAGAAGGAGAAGAAGAAGTAGAAGTTTTTCATCTGGCACAATAAAAGTTCTATACACGTACTGTCGAAATTTATCAAATATAGGTTAACTCTATCCCATCAGTCCCATCTGTGTCTTCCTGCAACTTCGTCAATCCGATCCATTTTTCTTGTTATCATATTAACGCTTGAAGGCTAATGACATAGGAAGGTATGCACTGTCTTGAAACCTTAACATGATCCATCTAAATAGAAAACAAACACCTGCGTACGTGATCCCAGCAACATTTACCACCCAGTTGTCTTTTGAAACGTACAGCCATAATGATCTCATTCGCAATTATTTATCTCAACGGCAACCATTAAACAAGCAAAGAGCAAAATGTTGACCTCAAGTTATGGAACATGTGTCTTTGTACCCAATACATCCAGCAAGGTCATTCTTAGCAGTATTGCGAGTTAAGGAACTGTGTCATAAAAATTAACATTTTTGCGATCCTAGTGAGCTCTCATCTACAAATAATCATGGTAATGTACGGCTTTAATGCGATCGTGTGTATCCATTACACCACAAGCACGATTCAGTGCTCAATATGTTATATCTAAAATATTGCTTAATCATGAATGTTTTAATCATAATTAAACTATTGTTATCGACGAAATGCATTAATGACGGTAATGAAAACAAAATGCATGGGTGATATCCACGTTGCATATTAATTATCTATACTTGCATCATAGTTTTTGATCAAGTGTAACTGTATCAATAGAATTATATTCTCAGATATCCTGGACATCAGTGTTGATGTTTGTTAAGAAATCTGCGTCTTCCACATGCAACACAGGATCATTGTGAAGTGGCCATAATTTACAGTTGTACGACCCTTCATTCCATCAAGTTAGGTGGTTCGTTTGTTGAAATTTAGGTGCGACATCATGGTTCATAATGACACTGGAAATTGGTAGCGGACAATAACTTTGATACAGCCTGTACTTTATTGTTACAGGAAGCAAGACAAAATAGATACGTATTTCAAGGGATGGCTTAACAGAAACTCGAAATTTGTAGCGAAGTAGGACAAACACAGGGTTTGTTAATATTGCCGCAACGGCAAAATATCGTGACTACACAAACCATTTGACATGGACCTTCTGTTCAGTTTATCGACATAACGAATCTGGCGTATCGTCGTGTTGATGAGGTCGCCAACTTCCGCTAAGTAAATAGAAAGCATAAAACTTTGGACATAGCTGCCTGCTTGTGCCGTGACACATTTTACTACAAATTGAATAATAACTATCACTAGGGAAACCAAAGTTAGTCAAATTTAAGTTGGTCTTAAAAGATGAAGCAGGTAGGTGACACATAAGTGCATACCATCTTCCTCTTTATAAAATTGTGCTATTAGGTTTGAATTAATTTTAATTTAGTCAACTTAAGAGGAGCAAAGGATATGAAAATGTCTGTAAATCGATCTAAAAATAACATGTTCCTAGCATAACTTACCGCAATTTTCTTTCATTCCCATTTTATAAAGTGCTGCTATACCCGTAAATGTATGAGAGTTCATCAATATGAGTAAAATCAAATACCAGCTAAAATGATCTCTATTTACTGATTCTCGGTGTGAAGCAGTTCAAAATATACCGAAGGTAATTGAACAACCATTCAAATATCTAGCTAGAGAGGAAAGTTAGAACCTTTATAAACGTACATCACGCCCTGAAATTGAACTGTTTTGGGCCCTAGAGTACAATTTCAGAGAGATGTGCCGTTGCAAGTCCGAACGTCGAGTAGAAATTCGATTAAATCAACGCGACGGTAGTTTACTCTCTTTTCTCATTTTTTGTGTGGCGCCCCCTGGCGGGGATGGATAATGTCGCATTCCGAATGCAATATTATTCGCTGAATTACAAATAAGTCACGTCGTGACGGGGAAGATTAAGTGATGGATAAGCGGAGGGATGTGCGTTATATACGCACGGGTAGAACGTTATGGTGTTATGGGAAATGTCTGGCACAAGAGATTGGTATTTGATAGGTTTATATGAAGTTAAAAGTAATGCAGGCAGCTTAATATTTTGCAAGCAGATATAATTTTTCACGTGAACAGCTTCATTACAAAGTTTGTAAAGTCAATTTTAAGAACCGCTTAAATCCAACTAGACATGTTTGCGCTCGTTTGAATGTATTTGTCATGATAATTTGAAGAATAGTTACAAACAATGCCGAAAATTGCACGTAGAGAGTACTAAGCTTGAGATCATATCCCCGATATATATTTTTTTTCTGTAGAGCGGCAGGTGAAAGAGTGCGACACTCTTAAACAATGATTTAATTTTCCACAGTGTTAAAGCCTTTTTTTGCTCCAGATGAAACAACATAATAAATGCACAGAATATTGGAGTCTCGCTTACTAAATGGTGCACACACATCTTAACCAGCATAAAAGGGGTACTTGCTTTATTGGCTATGAGATGTGTCTATGGAATTAACCAAATGTAGAATGGTCCACGAATTACCACAAACACGCAATGATACCGTCACAGAATAAACAGTTTTTCTTCGTCCTCCATTTGTTTACTTTCGTCCGAAAAAATTACCGTCCATTCTACATTTTGTTTCATAGACAGATCTCATAGTCAATAAAACGAGTACCGCCTTATCATGCTTATAAACAGATTAAGTTGTGTGTGCACCGTTTGGAAAGCGAGACTGGAATATTCTGTGCATTTATTATGTTGTTTCATCTGCAAAAGAAAAATAAGGCTGTAACATGTTTAACACTGTGGTAAATTAAGTCGTTGGTTAAGAGTGTCGCACTCTTTCACCTGCTGCTCCATACGGTATACAAATGTGCACAGAAAAAAATATCGGGCATATAATCTCCGACTTCTGCGCGGAAGTCGGTCAAAGAAATCATTACGATGAAATGTTCGGAATTTTCGTGAGTATTTTTCAAATTGTCATGACAAATGTAATTAAAAGAGTGCAAATATGCCTAGTTTCTTCAAGTGAATTCATCAACTTTGTTATGAAACGTGAAAAGTTGACGTGAAAAGTTATAGCTACTTGCAAAATATAAAGTTGCCTGCATTATACATCATATAAACCTATCAATATCAATCTCTAAGGCCCAGCCATTTCCCTTTACGCCATAATGCTCTACCCGTGCGTATTTAACGCACGCTTCTCCGCTTATCCATCAATTAATCTTCCCCGTCACGACGTGACTTATTTATAATTTACCGAATAATATTGCATTCGGAAAGCGGCATTATTCCATCCCCGCCGGGGGGGTTGAGTAAAGATGAACTGCGTAAGGGCGCCACACAAAAAATAGGAAAAGAGAGTAAACCACCGTCGCGTTGATTTAATCGACTTTCTACTCGTTCGGACTTGCAACGGCACATCTCCTGTACTCTAATGCCTGAAACCGTTCAATTTCAGGGCGTGATGTGCGTTTATAAATGTTCCCGGTTTCTAACGTATATACACCTTTCTAAATTCTCTCGGGCTAGATAAGCTTAGATATTTGGATGGTTGTTCAATTACCTTCGGTATATTTTGAACTGCTTCAACCGGGAACCAGTAAATAAATAGATATCATTTTAGTCTGTATTATAAAGCTCACGTGTTACTATTTGCTTATATTGATGAACTCTTTACCTTTTTGGGTATAGCAGTAAAATGAGGAATAAAAGGAAATTGCCATAAATTATGCCATGGACATGTTTCCTTTTAGATCGATTCCCAGATATTTTCATATCCTTTGTTCCTCCTAACTTTATTGGACTAAATTTAAATAAATCCAAACCCAAAAGCACAATTTTGTAAAGAGGAAGATGTTAACTTCATGAAAATATAAGTTCGTTAAAGAAAATGCAACTTTATTCCAAAAGCAATAGCTATACGATACATCAGTTTCATCTTTTAACATGAACTTAAATTGTACTAAAATTGGTTTTGGTAATAGTACTGATTAATGAATTTGTCATAAAATATGACACGACACACCCAAGGCAACCATGCCCGAGAACCGTGTCATAACTATCATGTTTGTTTTTTACTATGCGTCCAATGGTTACACCATCACACCACGATACGTCAGACTTGTTATGGTCGAGAAGCTAAACCGGAAGTCAATGTCAATTTTTTTTTAGGTCAGAACATTTTTCCGTTGCGACAATATGGACAAACCATGTATTTGTCGTTCTTCGCTGCGATTTTCGGGTTCATGCTAAAAAGTAGCATAGTTCTTTACCTGGCATTATGTTTTTAGCCGCCACGGAACAGTCACCACTGCGTTGCGTTTATTGCAATTGATATGCGCAAGCAAAATATCGGAGCAATTTGCTGTGGATGATTGACCACTGATCAGTCGAATGTTTCCTTCTTTCTTGTGCTAAATATCGATCCACCTTATTTCTCCTTGCTAGCGACGTGACCGAAATTTCACTTTCATGCATGATTTGTATGAAACATTGCGTTTATGTCTTCGACACTATTAGACTTTTTTTGTCATTTAATGGCACTCCATATGTTTTCCTTTATATTTTTACTTCAGTGACGGTTCAAATGGGTTATCCTTGAATTTGAATCCATCCTTGAATACGTGTCTATTTTGTCTTGCTTCCTGTAACAGTAAAATACAGGCTGTATCAAAGTAATTGTTGTCCACCAATTTCCAGTGTCATTATGAACCATATGAAACATACGAACCACCTAACTTGTCCACTGATGATATGAAAGGCCGTAAAACTGTCAATTATCGCCATGATCACATGTTGCATTTGGAAGACACAGATTTCGTATCAAACTTCGAAACTGGTGGAGTACAATCATTTTGTTACATCCAGTAATTTCCTGATTGAAATAATATTATTCTATTGGCCGAGTATACTTGATCACAAACTATGATGCAAATATAAATAATAAATACGCAACGTGCGTTTTGATTTTCATTACCGTCATTAATACACACGATAAAATAGTTTCATTGTTATTAAAACATTCATGATTAAGCGATATTTCAAATACACGTATAACATATTGAGCACTGAATCGTGCTTGTAGTGTATAAATGGATACACACGTTCTCATTAAAGACGCACATTACCATGATTATTTGTAGATGAGAGCTCACTAGGATCGCAAGCATTACAATTTCTAGGACGCAGTTCCTTAATCCCAATACATCTACACACAAAGAATGACCTTATGGATGTGTTGGGTACAAACAACTCATGTTCCAAAACTTGAGGTCAACATTTTGCTCTTTGCTTGTTTAATGATTGTCATTGAGATATGCAATTGTGAATGAGATCATTATGGCTGTACGTCTCAAAAATCAACTGGATGCTAAATGTAGGATCACGTACGCAGGTGTTTGTTTTCTATTTACCATGTTAGACAGTGCATACCTATACCTATGTCATTTACCTTCAAGCGTTAATATGATAACTGGAAAAATGGATCGGATTGACGAAGTTGCAGGAAGACACTGATGGGATTGATAGTTATGTGGAATCCGGGGGGGCACATCAAAATTTTTGGTGGGTATGCTCCCCGGAATTTTGAGGTGGTGGGTCTTTGGGAGCTGACGGCGTACCGGTAAAAGGGTCTTTCGGAGCTGCGAACCGAGCTGTGAACAAGTAAAATGGGGTCTTTTGGAGCTGCGAAAAGTCAAAATCAAGGGTGTTTCTTGGCTTTTTGGTTGAAAATCGCCTGAAAAAAACAAGAAATATGAGGAATGAGCAATTTTTGGGTCTTTTAGAGCTGAAATTATCAAAATCAAGGGTCTTTCGGAGCTGTATTTTGGTCAAATATAGGGGGTCTTTCGGAGCTGCGAAACCCAAAAAAGGGGGGTCTTTCCGGGGGAGCATATCCGTATGGTCAATTGCGTTGAGTGCCCCCCCCCCCGGGTGTGGAATAGAGTTAACCTATATTTGATTAATGCCATTTTGACAGTAAGTGCGTATAAAAATTTTATTGTGCCAGATAAAGTAAAGTACATTTTCCTGTTCTTGTTCCATTAAATGCAAAATCGTTATCAATGATTTTTTTTCCTCGTCTCCTTGATTACTGAAAACAAGTGAAACACTAATGTACGTTTTCCAGGATCTGCTATACTTCTATATAATTTCATGCATTTCGACCACTTACATGCGCGCCGCCACTAATCTCATCAGTGGCTTTCAATTTAACAAGAAACCAACAACAAATATAAACTCTTGAACTACAATAGCCCGAAATACCATTTTGCACAAAATATACAATCTTATTAATAGCATATCACATATTACCGCACAAAGGCATCATATTCCATGAACAAACAGTGTTTATGTATTTTAAGAAAGAAAATCAAGGCAAGGCAAGGCCGACTAAAAGGTAACCAGTAAATCCAGGTTGTACTCTTTACGTAACAGCGAGGTTGGTGAACGGCGTTGAACTTAGCACGTCTTTCTCACTAGCCATTCGCGATAGCCAATCGTTCATATCCGGTGTCTACTATCTACGCATCTGTTATGTACGCATGCGGATCTCTCCGAACGTGGTATATGTTTTCATTACTTTTTTGCATTTGACTAATTATTTATGTAAGGTAACAGATACTGATTAATTAAGCAAGTATAATTCAAAAACAAATCGGCAGAAATGCATCTGCTGCAAATTCAGTTGTTTCTTAAGACGACATTTTATTGAAATGAACCGCGATTGATTGAAATATTCCGCGACATCGTTTAGCCTGAAGGCTTATGAAATAACATAAGGACAATTTCGAAAGCGATTGATAGTGCTATCAATATTGTGCTATATTCATTACTCTAGTCATATGTATTCATAAACCATTGTATTTTAATACTATTGGGATTTTAAAACTAAAAAAAAATCAATGTAGTACTATGTACTGAAGTAAAGAACAAAATCAGTGACACATTTTGTTTTAAGTAATGAAATGTTTTTTATACCTCTCTTCACTCATAACAAGAAATTGATTTTAAAGTAGGCCTAATCAATCATTAAGCCGTCAAATGAAAAGAGCCGATCAATTCTACAGTCTGGTAAAGAGAGCCCTCTACGGGAAATTGTTTCAAAATCGAGATAAGAGCGAACGTAAACGTACGGCATGTATGTTCGTGTTATAAAACGATTACCACAGATACTAGTCGAGGCTATCAAGATTTGATGTATCGCATGTATGGACAAAAATGTAATTAAATACTACGCACGCTACCTACTCGACAAAAATCGTCTCGGGGCATATTAAATAACTAAATTGAGGCACGACGTCGCTACGTGTTCGTAACGAAAATTAGAATTTTATACATTCCCATCATACATTTCGGCAGCATCACTCCATGATATAAATACATTTCCTGTTTGCAAAATTGACGTAGGTAAGAATGAAGGTTTTTTCTATCATAAAATCAAAGTAGCATTATAAACTACATCCAAAATGGAAAGTGTTCCTTAATAGAAAAGAATTCAAACGACCTTGGAGCTTTGGGAAAAGGCTAAACACATTAACCATGTTACTATTTCATTAAACCAATGCATGATGGGAAGGGGTTTAATGAACCTCTACGTGGTCGTAGCAAACGCTCAAAAGAGTTGTAATTATGGCGGGTTGTAAATAACACAATTTGTTCGATCTTTTTCTATAAGTAGTTTGTCTGAGCGTATTATTTTTGTTTATTAAATTGTAATTACTATATGTTATTACCCAGTCTATTATTAACAATAAATCTTTTGTAAGTTTTGGTTTCATCAAGCACCATTGTTTAGAAAGGTTAATGCTTATATATAGTACAACTAATACAGATAAAGTTACTGTTTATACTTCAAGCGCACAAATGACGTGTGGTGATTAAATTAGACTTTATTAACAGTGATTGTGAGTATTTCGTTTACAAGAAACATTTATATCCCCATGGGCAAGAAACTATTAATTGAATATGATTTTCTAAGGCTATTTTAGAGAAGAGGCAAGCGAACTTACTCTCATCTATTTATTAAAGTAACACAGTCGTTATTTTTTACAAATAAAAAGTACGTGGCTTCATTATGTGAAAAAACACCAAGACGAATGAACTACGTTTTTTCTTAGTCATAAGACCTGACTCTTACAACCATCTTGAAAACTGGCGTCAAGCCTGTCTTGAAATAAATTCTATCGGAAGTAACAAAGTATCATATGCGTTAGTAGAATGTGAAAGTAAATCAAATCGATTTAAACATTAATAAGCTCAGACGCCTCCAACAACAAAATCTATATGTATGAAATTGAATAGCAACGATACAATCAGAACAAGTAAATAATACTGTTAAGTTAATAATATAGAGGTTTTTTCATTTCCATCTTTTCATAACATTTAAACTAGTGCTCTTATCAAATACTTCAGATAGAGATGATGTGATAATAGAGGCTTGTCAACAAATCATCTGGCGTTCATTGCGATTGAACGCACTTAGATGTGTGTTTATGTTATTAAAGTAAAATAGCCCGATCGCTTATCTCATCAGGGATATGAAACAATCTTTGGCACACTGAGGTCAAATGTCAATCAAATGCTCTTGCGGGAAGTTGAAAACTAGATTACTGGACCGTTGTCAATACAAGAGGGCTGAGCAGTGTTTGTATTGAGTGCCCTGGATGATGTAATAAGCGAAACTTCCAAATAATCGTGCAACAGCTTGTTTACATTTCTTTACAAGATAATTGAGTTCCGTAGCGAATGTGATAATTGTGATTAATTAAATCATGTCAACCAGAATAGCTCACGTTTTGGTTTGATGTTATCACGAGTCACGACGTTGCAGCCCAAACCTTTGGCCTTCAGCTGGATGGATGATTTAGGGTCATCCGAGGTCAATCGCCGCGAAACCGTCCAACCCCAGCAAAGTCGCATATCCCAACATAGATGAGCCAGTTCAAGTGGCAACGGTTCAGATAAATATCTGAGGGCAGAGGTCACAGTTTTGACATTGACGACGTAGTCATTTTGGAACGTGACCCCGGTTGGTTTGAACAGGGAGTCAGAGAAACAGTGTGAATACGAGCCGAACAACCGTCCCACAACAGGAGCGGGCGTTAAAGTTAAGGTGTCACATGATCAGGATGGTTGGGATCGGGTCATCAAGCAACATTCTCAGCGATTGACATCGGATGACCGTAAATCATCCAACCAGCTGAAGGTCAAAGGTTTTGACCGTAACGTCGGTGATAACATCTAACGAAAAGAGTTTTTCTGGTTAATTAATTTATAGACTGCTGTATTCCAGAGAGCAGAACAACCAGCATGTAATGTTTATGACCATGAAATAGCATCTAAACCTGGTGCTTAATACGATCGTTCTTCGTGTTTAGCATTTCTTACTCACGCTGTAAGATATTCACCCATCCTGTAACATTATCACCGTCTGTCGAGTTGCTTTAGGTAAATAGCCGCATTCACCGCACTTAAAAACGGTCGACAATTGATATGATGTAAGAGCTGAAAATCGACTTCTTAAAGTAACAATTTCCGCTTTTACGAAATTCAATGCTAGTCATTTCTAGGATAATTTGATGATGAACAAAATTACATCACCAACAAAATCTGCAATATAAATTAAAGACCGAATTAAAAAGGCTAGTTTGTGTATGACGTCCTGTCAACAAGACCAAAAATGCCGTACTGCGCAGGTGAGCAACCAATCACGTCGCGCTTTGCTCTGATGTCAGACGCAAACTTGTTTTTTTAATTCGGTCTTCAATTATAATAACATAAAATATAATTTATTCTCTTGGTTACCATAATTTTGTTTTGAGGAATATACCCTGTTTTTTGAAGTAAATAAAAACAACACAAACATTGTCGTAGGTTATTTTATTGTATATAACAAGAACTTTATTTAAGCATTCATTAGACTACAAATGCAGTCTAATGAACACACCATACATAGATTTGGTTAAACATGCCTCATAAAATAGGTATTCAAAAATGACAGAAAGTTACTTTAACTAAACATTTAGTGTCAGCCGCGTGCTTGATGAAATGCAATGTAATATCCGCACGGCACAGAAAGTATTAAACTGTTAAGCGTGGGAGCCAAGCACGCGATTCTAGTACGACTTGCTTACATACATTCGTAATTAAGCTTATGTTTCTGGTCAATACCCTAACATGATTGCTTATAGTTTATCCAGGGTTTGTTAATCAAACATTATTATGTTGTACATTAGGTATTAGTTAGGAATTGTAGTCAAATATATTTTACATTTTATTATGCGCTATTTAATATTCTTGGTCGCTACTAATGGTTGCAAGTATAACAGAAGTATGAAGTAATACTCAAAACGTGCTCTAAGATCATTTAGCAAGAATCTCTTCCCCCTTTTGATCAGCAAAAAAATGTATATCCGGTTTTTGGCTTGCCTAAAATACTTCCTTTTAAAATCAACTCGGTTTGAAAAGGATTATGGCCCATGTTCATGTTCCGTAACGAAATAATTCAATTACATTTTGGGAATAATATACAGGGTGAGTCAAAAAAAGTGCAATAGAGAAAATAATCCATTTTTATTAAAGAACCGAGTTGAACCTTTTAGGTTTGAAAACATTTTATATATGATATATTCATCAGCAACCTTGTGTGAAGAAATAAAGGAATTATCATTTCCCGTTTTGTTTTTATGACACATTTTATAGCGATACCCAATTTTAATGTTTGTCCAAGAGACATCTAAAATTTGAATGTCAGCGCACTCTGTGTAAGGTATATTTGGAACAACTGCCATTTTCTTAACCTCATTGGCATTGAAATCAAATGGAGCACCCAAAGTGGTATTGCCCTTGGTCTTTTTTAAGGAAAAGAAACATTATTTGTTGTTATTTTCATTTTACCTTTACTTTAGAGATGTTTATTCTCAATCAAGAACATACCAATTTGTAGGCGGGTTTTTCAAATGTCAAAATAAAACTTCATATTTTCACAGAAGGTGACTTTTGAGTGTGGCATTTATAAACAATTTTAATAATGGGAAAGTTTGACTTGATTCTTGCATAAATATCGATTCTTTGCTCTATTGCACTTTTTTTTTTTACTCACCCTGTATTATCTGTTCCAAATACATGATTACAAAATAGAAGGTGGCAACATTCAATTTATATGTTCAAAATTCAATTTATATGTTCAAAATGGCAATCCCGTAAGCACATACAAGTAATGGGATAAAAAAAAATAGAACGAGCGAAAGAAAAGAATCAGCATACGAGCATTATAAGAGCGATTTGATACAATCATTCTTTGCCACCTAGTTACCTAGATAATGGAGATGAAGCATAATAGCTATCATTTTATGAACGATAAGATAAATGAAAAAGTCGTTTGATATAAACCCGTTAAATCGTTTTTAAGCAAGTTATAAAACCACTACCTCTCGTCAGTAAACACAATTCAAAAATTTATATGGGATAAGTATTTAAAAATCGGCCGCACGGCGTTTCGTCAACTGTTCCTGCAATGAAGTTAATCGGCAGCCGGAGAAGAAGATAGACTGGACTCAATCCCCCGGGCAAGACAAAACTACTAGTATCTCGTACTGTATCCAAGTTTTACAAAGTCCAGGGGGGGCCGGCCAAGATTGGCTCAATTTTGACGTTGTCATTGGTTTTACACGTAAACACAAAAATGTCTCAAATTATTCCAAAACTGTACGTATGTTATTAAGCACTATTTTATCAGTCTAAATCCGTTGAGGTTCGCAAGTGAACCTCATTGTAAGTACTGTTTTTTTTTATTTTTTGTATGAATAACGCACGATATGTTACGATATATACTGAAAATTTCCCCCACGTGTATCAGCGAGTTTACGTGGTGTAGTGGTTACGAATCTCGCCCCCCACGCAAAGGGTCCCGAGATCGATTCCCATCCCCGGCGATGATTAAAATTTTTTCTTCTTCTCTTTTCTTTGAATTTAAAATTATTTATTTTCATGTGAAAATGTATATATTGCACTGGGAAATATATTTTGTGCATTTTTTTCTGTAATGGGGCCACCCGGCCAATAGAACTAAAAACGGATCTTGGCTCCGGAAAAAAATAATTGCGTCCATCGTGCAGGCAGTGTTGCCGTCATATTGTCTGTTTTGTTTACGCTTTTGGCTGTTGCCACATTGAATAATGTAGTCCACCGTCGTCTGACAAAGTCTAGAATAAACCGCACCGCCATCGCAGCTATAATGAAGTGCGTGTTTGTTTAAAGGGATTCTAATGCTGATGTAAGAAGAGGAATTATTTTGATGCATCAATTTAAATTTCAATCAAAAAAAGAATACATATAATATTCAAAATGTTTTTTTAATAACATTCTAACCCGTGTTTGCCAATCTTGTAGAAGACACAGTGGCGCAGCGGTATGGGCTCTGAATCATAATCGATGGATTGCAAGTTCGATCTCCTTCGGTATAATTGTGTTGTGCAACTGGGTAAGGTACTTTACCTCATTTGCCTCACCCCACCCAGGTTCAACGGGAAGCTGCCAGGGAATGATTACAATCAAGTGCTGATAGGAGCTACGCTCTTTCTGGAAGCGAAATGATTATGATGGAATTAGTGGGAGGAAGGGTTAGTATAGTGGTCTTCTTACTCGGTTCTAACCACCGAGGCCGGATTCAATTCCCCGTGTTGCCACATGTGAATTTGATTGCCGTTCCATGCTCGTCATCGCAGGTTTTTAATTTTGTAGCCTCTGAGCACTATTGGACATTGTCTGGCTTCGTCCGAATGTTATAAAACAAAGTGTTGTAAAGCGGTTTGAAAAGGCGCTATATAATGCCGACATTTATTTATTATTCCATCCTTGAAAGGTAAGCTTACGGAATAAAAACAACTGTTACGATGGTATACAGCTTTACGAGAATGTCCAATCGAGAGACTGACATTTCTAATTCGACTTAATTGAAACACAAGAAGAAAAATATTGACAAAATACCTCTCAAGTCAAAAACATGTAAAAGTAGAGACTGGTTCACACTGTGTACAGATGGGGGGGATGGCTGGTAATCCTCTTCAGCAAATAGAATAGGCATAGTAAAAACAATCAATAAGTATTGTTATATACGTCTGGGCAATTCTGATTGGGATATTCCGTTTGTAATCCATACACCCCTTATTGGAAAATATGACCTCCACAATGAATGGGTGATTCCATTTGAAATCTACACCTCCCTATTGATTTCAACTTATCCTAGTGTCATCACATATTTTAAAGTATCAAATTTGTAACACACGTTATGTATTCCATTAGAATTGATCTTCAAGAAATAATAATTCTTATTAATGGTGGTTTTCTGGTTAAGAGACGAAAAGTATTTATTGATGAAAAACGCCATCCCCGTTCATCATGTCACGGGTCACGGCCATTCCGTGTCAGAAAGATAGGTAGTCGCTGTCTCGAAATAACGTAATAAGTTAACTGAAATGAAATCTACATCGCGACTCTCATAGATTACCTACATAATGTATATATAAGGGCGGAATGTTATATAATTGAACATATTATTTCATCTCTGTTCTCTAACATGTCTAATGCAAGGTAAAAAATTACCACAACATAGATAGTTCAGAAGTGGTAAATAGTGATTCGTCATTATGCAAAAATCACATTAGGAAATTGCTATTCGAATAAAAGGCTCATATATTTTACACTATGAGTACGCATTCACTTCGTAGCACAATCGAAATTTGTATTAATGTTGGTATTGTTACATAATTTGTCGGTATTTGTAACGGATGGAAGTATTATTTCATGGAAATTGTTATCATAAGGAAATATATTGGAGCTGCATTCAGCGATAATATCAATTTCGTTGATAAGACTGCGTGACATTTCCCTGACAATTGTATAAAAACATGCCTGGAACATGCTTGCACACAAATGTCCCTAGGCAATATATGTACGACACAGAAACCGACTAAGTAGCGGTGGTAATTGTTGAAGTATCAGGATTATAGTTGTAACACTGTAAGGCAATTTATAAAATGACGGTTTTGAGACAATTAGAAGACGTTATCTGTATCAGATAAGGAAATTGGAAGGCGCTATCGCATTTTCCCGATTGATTAATCTGTTGTTGTCCAGAATATGTCCTTGGTGGAGTAAAAATAGAAGAAAAATGGCGGAAAAGTAGATTAACCCTCGTCAACAGGAAGCATTTTTTAACACATCTACCGAATTAGAAGAGGGTGTGGTTGTTGCAACCTCCTCTGAATTTTCTATACTAAACATATTATATAATTTTTTTTATTGATATCGAGGTATAGCTATGGCCATTTTCTATCCATTTATACTAAAATAAGTACCAACAATCTCCACATCATTTCTCGATCCCCTGAAGAAATATGGAAAATCTCAGTTGTGGACAAAATGTAGGCCAAAAGTTTATAAGGGAATCACTATTTTAATGTACATGTAATTACCAATTGGCAATTTTGAATTATTTTCTTAAGAGCAAAATATATAAACAAAGAATATACTATGGTTGCCTCAACCCCTTACCCCCTTGGGCCGAGAGCCGCTCTAAGGGGGTAAGTCAATTTGTTGGAATTGGTGATCAGTCCACCAGACGAGTAAATGTATTTTCATTCTCAAAAGGCGCTATCATATGCACACGTAGATCAGAATTGAGGATAGCGCGGCGGACCAAGCTAATTCCAAGCACGTCTCACAGCCTTACTGATTGACATCCGCTCAATTTCTTATTTGCATCAAGGTTCCTACGTAGCAATGGAGAGGTAAGCAGTAAAAAGGACAACTCGACATTTTAACGCAAAACAAAAGTTTTAGTTAAGGTGCCGAGTTGATGTACTATGTGATTATTATGAGCAGCGAATATGTTCATACAATAACTGCGCATGAGAACCACGTAGTTATATAATTGGCAAATAAACATTATCTAAAGGGTTAAAAATACCCCTTCCCATTACAAAACATTTCTTTGCATAACTTGAGATACATTTTGTTAATTTGAAAAAATTAAAAAACCTGTGAATAGGAGAAAATTTTTGCTACCCTCCAAAAGGTTTCCCTTCTCAAAATAATTTTTCTTTGGTCAAAAATAATCACATTTTCCAAAAAATGATGCTTTCAGTAAAAGTTGCAATGTTCAACATCCTATAAATGTAATGAACAAAACGTTCTTGATATAAATGTTATGATTGATTTAATATTATTGTGTCTTCGTTCTCTTTAGTTTTATGTGTCCGATAACTCAGTCACCAATGCAATCATCTTGTATAAAACAATGATTCGTTAACATGAATTTTGACATGAATGAGGTTTTCTTATTCAGCCGGTGTTTCAAAAACTCAAAAATCACTATAGAAGTAAAAATAAGGTTGTGACGTGATGCTTAGCTCTTTCCTTGGCAAGAAGAAATTTCACTTCTAAAGGTAGACTGAAACAGTTGCAAAGTTCTAGAGCTATAGTTCGCTTGGATAAAAGCGTAGAGGTCAAGGAATAAAATGGCTATAAGAGGTTGGATGTCAGCCCCGCTTCTTAACTGCAACCAATCTCTTGTAGCCACATCACGACAGTTACGCCTTTATCCGAAGCCACCACTTGAGATCAAGTTGCAAGATGCAAGAAGCTTCAACCTACCCATTACATGTAAATGTGCACCGTTTGGGTCAAATGTATGGTTGGATAATTCATTTCACCTCGCTAGTGAGTTTACAATTTGAAACAACTGCTGATAAAAAACTTCAGCGAAAACCTTATTTATGTCAAAATTTCAACGAATCATTGTTTTGTATTGAATGATGGTTGTATGCATATCTGAGGGATCAGAAACATGAAAAACACAATTAAGTCAATCATAACATTGACATCGAGAATGTTTTGTACATTACATGTATAGGTTGTTGAATGTGATTTTTGGCCAAAGAAATTGTTTTTGGAAATGAGACAACTATGGGAGCTAGGGTTGAAAAACGATTCCTCTTTTCACGGAGGGTTGAGTTATTTCGTTTGAACCCTGTATAATGATTACAGTATTATTGTTGGTACAATGTAAATCATGTAGACATTTATTCTGGACCCCTCTTTCAGAAAGAGTTGATCAAGGAATGAGCTATTCCATTTAAAATCCACACTACCCCTGTGGAAGATTTTGGAAATATCTCCCACAGAGGGAGTATGAATTTCAAATGGAATTAATTCATTAGCAGTTCCATCTGAAACTCACTCTCCGTCAGGTGAAGATTAAGGTTGAATCTTTCCCAGAGGGTGTACGAAATTCAAATGGAGCTGTCTAATGTGCTCATTCCATTTGAAATTCATATCCCCTGTGGGCGACATTTCCAAAATCTTCCACAGGTGTAGTGTGTATTTTAAATGGAATAACCCAATGACACTCTATTCTGTCTCTCTGCAAAACATATCGACCAAGAGTTAATTATTGCCACGAACGCGCAATGATCAGACGATATCATCACAGAATAAATAGCTTATCCTCGTCCTCCGTTTGTTTACTTTTTTTTTTTTTTAAATAAAAAAACCGTTTATTCTATTTTTTTTTCCATTAAAGCAACTCCATAGATACATCGCTGTGTCAATAAAGCGAGTATCGCCTTATAAACTGATTAAGGTGCATGTCCACCGTTTACAAAGTGAGACTCGGATATTATGTGCATTTATTATGTTGTTTCATCTGGAGAAGAAAAAATAAAGATTTAACACTGTGGTAAGTTAAATCGTCGGTATTAGAGTGTCGCACTCTTTCACCTGCCGCTCCACAAATTGCTAACGGCTCCAATAGTACATATAAACATGTTCGCAGGAAAAAATCAGAAATCTTAACCCTCTCTACGTGGAAGTCACAGAGAGTCGCAAGAAGAAACTATCACAATAAAATGATACTTTTCTGGACTACATTGTAAACTTTAAATCGTCGTGACTAATGCATATAAAAGAGTACCAACATGCCTAGTTTCTGGTCAGTGGTTCTTAAAATTGACTGCGTAAATCAATCTATTCATGTGGAAATTATACCCGCGTGCTTGCAAAATAGTAAGCCGCGCTTATAACCTATCCATACCAATCTCATGGGCCAGACATTTCCCTTAACACCATAACGCTCTACCCGTGCGTATTTAACGCATACCCCTCCGCTTATCCATCACTTAATCTTCCCCGTCACTACGTGACTTGTTTATAATTCACCGAATAATATTGCATTCGAAATGCAGCATTATTTCATCTCCTCCGGGGAAACGTTGAGTATAAAAGATGTACTGCGTCGGGGCGCCGAATAAAAAATGAGAAAGGAGAGTAAACCACCGTCGCGTTGATTTAATCGAATTTCTACTCGTTCGGACTTGCCACGGCACAGCTCTCTGAAATTCTACGCTAGGGCCTGAAACCGTTCAATTTCAGGACGTGATGTACGTTCATAAAGGTTCCCGGTTTCTTGATATATCGAACTTTTCTAAATTACCTCAGGCTGATTATTTCGGTGCTTGTTCAATTGCTTGTGGTATATTTTGATCTGCGTCACACCGGATACATGTACTAGTAAACAGAGGTTATTTTAGCATGTATTTGATTACACTATCTGCATATATTGACGGGCTTTTTTTTACAAAATGAAGAATGAAAAGAAATTTGAATATTCGATGGACCTTTAGATCGATGTACAGGCATTTTGTTTCTTTAAATTATACCTTAATTTACTAATAACCCAATATCCCAAATTTTCAAAGAGTTAAATGTTGTGTATCACCTTCACTCCAAATTCTATTACCTCCATGACCCATTATTCAAAATCGAGCACTGTGATTTGATGAAACGCATCACGTGAAAGACCTTTAATTAATAATAAATAAAACAAATAAATAAATAAATGTTGGTTCGCCTAAGCATCAGCACACTTCAACAATTATTCCGCTACCATTAGGATACATTAGAATCATTTCCGCTTCACCAAGTCCGCAACCGATGCGCAGGTACTCTCAGCGACGTATATTGTAATTACCCTCAGTAGCTCCTCATTTTACACCTGGGTGGAGTAAAGCAATTGGATATTAAGCTATCTTGCTCAAGGACACAACACACTGGCCGTGGTGGGGCTTGAACACGCAACCTTTCGATTATGAAGCTCGTGCCCTAACCACTAGGCCATCGTGCTTCCCATAACAATAAAGTGGCCAGGGCAACGAACGTTATGTTCTTCTCGCATAACAGCGCACACCAAAGCGCGATTACACATTCTACGCAAAGCATTACGCTTGGTTACGCGTTCAATATTTATGCTGAATTTGACATAATACCCATGTTGAAATATTATGAACTTATGTCCCATGCAGGATGTCTTAAGATGTTGTATTATCAAAACCCGAATTAAAACCAAACAATACATCTTATCCAAAAATATGGTATAGGTAATAGAAAGTATAAATAATAAATCAACTTGGATATCACCCAATGCATTATGTTTTCATTACCGTCATTAATACATACGAGACACTTCGTCGCTAACAATAGTTTTATTATTATTAAAACGCTGTATGTTCACGATTAAGTGATAGTTTAAATATTATACATTGAGCACTATGAGCACTACATCGTGCTTATGGTGTAACGGATACACACGTTCTCACTAAAGACGTACATTACCATGATTATTTGTAGATGAGAGATCACTAGGATCGCAAACATTACAATTTCAAGGACACAGTTCCTTAATCCTAATACTTCTACACACAAATAATAACCTTATGGATGTATTGGGTACAAAAACTTATGGTCCACAACTTCAGGTAAACATTTTGCTCTTTGCTTGTTTAATGGTTGTCATTGAGATATGTAATTGCAAATGAGATCATTATGGCTGTACATTTCAAAAGACAACTGGGTGCTAAATGTAGCTAGGATCACGTAAGCAGGTGTTTGTTTTCTATTTATCATGTTAACGTTTCAAGACAGTGCATACCTTCCTATGTCATTTACCTTCAAGCGTTAATATGATAACAGGAAAAATGGATCGGATTGACGAAGTTGCAGGAAGACATTGATAGTTATGTGGAATAGAGTTAACCTATAATGATAAATAATGCCATTTTGACAGTACGTGAGTATAGAATTTTATTGTGCCAGATAAAAAAATAATCATCAATAATTTTCTCTTCCTCGTCTCCTCAATTACTGAAAACAAGTGAGCCACCAATGTACGTTTTCCAGGATCTGGAATATCTCTATATAATTTCATGCATTTCGACCACTTACATATCCCACCGCCACTAATCTCATCAGGGGCTTTCAATTTAACGAAAAAAACCAACGACAAATGTATTAAGGTTAGCAACTATTTTAAACTGTTGTGATTTGGTAAAAATTGCATTGATCATTTCATAGCGCGTATGTAAAAGAATTCAAATATCACAGTTATATTTTGTCGGTCCTGTGGTTCTTGAGTTATGTTGTAAAGAGGGCTGAAACAACAACACTTTTGTAAAACGTACATAACTCATTAACAGCAATAAATCAAGCAAATTTTTAAAGTATACGATTCGTACAATGAACTTTTGCAAAACATAGAAGTGTTAATTTTTAATAATATATTAATTTAGATAATAAAATATCGATTTTTGGCTGCTTCGACCAACAAAACCTCATCTACCCTTAAACACTTGATCTACAATAAACCGAAAATACCTTTTGTACCAAATATACAATGTTATTAATAGCATACCACATATTACCGCCCAAAGGCATCATATTCCATGAACAAACAATGTTTATGTATTTTAAGAAAGAAAATCAAGGCAAGGCAAGGCCGACTAAAAGGTAACCAGCAAATAAAGCGTACTCATTACGAACAGCGAGGTTGGTGAACGGCGTTGAACTTAGCACGTCTTTCTCACTAGCCATTCGCGATGGCCAATCGTTCATATCCGGTCTCTACTATCTATGCATCTCTTATGTACGCATGCGCATCTCTCCGAATCTGGTAATATGTTTTCATTACTATTCTACATTTGAGTAATTATATATGTAAGGTAAACAGATACTGCTTAATTAAGCAAGTATAATTCAAAAATAAATAGGCGGAAATGCATCTGCTGCAAATTCAGTTGTTTCTTAAGACGACATTTTATTGAAATGAACCTCGATTGATTGAAATACTCCGCGACATCGTTTAGCCTGAAGGCTTATGAAATAACATAAGGACAATTTCGAAAGCGATTGATAGTGCTATCAATATTGTGCTATATCCTTTATTCTAGCCATAAGTATTCATAAACCATGGTATTTTAATACTATTGGGATTTTTAAAACTAAAAAATAAAATTCAATGTACAGACTTGACATTTAATATGGAATACTTTTTCGCAAAATTACAAGACTGGTATTGTAGAGGTCTGCATAAACGGCACGGGCTAAATATTAGTTGGGGTATGTTGGGAGATGATGTAAAATAATTGTTTGGTAGAAAATGTGCTTTCCATTAGTTAACATTATGGCGCTCATAATGTAGTGAATTAGCCTAAAATGGCGGATTTAAGGAGACTGAATTTGATTTTTGTGGGGGTAAAATTTCTTAATTTGAGCAACATTATTCTGAAATTATCAAATTCATTGAGGTTTGGAGCGATTTTACTGAGCCTAAATACAAATAGGTGTTCGTCAGAACTGAAATGCACATGTGATCTACCAGTTTGGAAAGTGGGAGGAGCTTTAAAAAATATGGCTCTTAAAAGTGGTACGCACTCAGGAAGTTTGCATTGTCCCCTGGGGCCAAATGTTATAAACGTACTGTACACAAAGTAACAGTGTGAGTTCATTGGACAACCAGGAATCCACACACTGTTGTTTTGGTACCCTAAGTTTATAACATTTGACCCCAGAAGGCCATTCAAACTTCATGAGTACGTACAGCTTTTAAGAGCACCATTTTAAGCTTTTTCTCTGTTCAAAAAGTTGGTACATTGTAAGTGTATTTCAGCTTTGATGAATGCCAGTTGCTGACGTAGTTTAAGAAATATCACCTCAAACCCCTAAAAATTTGATAATAACAGAACCATGTTGCATAAAGCTCAAATTCAGCCCCCTAAATCCGCCATTTTAGGCAAATTTGCTACATTATGAGCACCATAATGTAAACATATGGAAAGCACAATTTCTATCAAACAATTATATTACACCATCCCCCGACACATCCCAATTAATATTTCGCCCGTACGGTCTATGCAGACTCCGTCCAGACCAGTCTTGGAATTTTGCGAAAAATATTCCATATTAAATGTCAAGTTTGTAGTACTATGCACTGAAGTAAAGAACAAAATCATTGACACGTTTCGTTTTAAGTAATAAAATATTTTTTTATACCTCTCTCCGCTCATGACAAGAAATTGATTTTAAAGTAATCATTCATTAAGCCGTCAAATGAAAAGGGCCGATCAATTCTACAGTCTGGTAGAGAGCCCTCTACGAGAATTTGTTTCAAAATCGAGACAAGAGTGAACGTAAACGTACGGCATGTATGTTCATGTTGTAAAACGATTATCACAGATACTAGTCGAGGCTATCAAGACTTGATGTATCCCATGTACGGACAAAAATGTAATTAAAAACCACACACGCTACGTACTCGACAAAAATCGTCTCGGGGCATATTAAATAAATAAATTGGAGGCACGACGTCGCTACGTGTTCGTAACCAAAATTGGTAATTTATACATTCCCATCTCGACAGCATCATTCCATGATATAATTTGCTATTTGCAAAATTGACGTAGGTAAGAATGAAGGTTTTTCTTCAATCATAAAATCAAAGTACCATTATAAGCAACATTCAAAAATGGAAAGTGTTCCCTAATAAGAAAATCAAACGACCTTGGAGCTTTGGGAAAAGGCTAAACACATTTACCATGCTACTATTTCATTAAATCAAAGCATGCCGGGAAGGGATTTAATGAACTTCTACGTGGTCGAAGCAAACGCACAAAAGAGTGGTAATTATGACGGGTTATAAATAACACAATTTGTTCGATCTTTTAGTTTGTCTGAGCGTATTATTTTTTTTTATCAAAAAACAAATTGTAATTACCATGTTATTGCCCAGTCTATTATTATCAATAAATCTTGTGTAAGTTTTGGTTTAATCAAGCACCATTGCCTCATTTCAAATATATAGTTTTAGTTTTGGTTTTGGTTTTGGTCACGTGGTTTCCTATTGTCCTGCCTAACCACTTGAATCACAAGATATCGATCTCTTTGTTTCTACCTTTTGTTTAAAACTAAACATTTGTGACAGGTAGTTTCGGTTTTGGTTTCAGTTTCTTATAAGTGGTGTGACGAATAAAATTACAGGATTTTCGAGTTACCTGATCTAAGTATACAAAAGAAATGTTTAAATTTCGCAGTGCAATATTCACGAGCAGAGAAGTCGAACAAAACAGTCTACATTTGAAAGCATTGATTTAGTTTGAAAGCATTGGCTTGAGACTACGAAATAGCCTAAGCTGATTTCACTGTGAAAATATAGAGACCCCCGAGATATTTGGAGTCGACATTACAAAAGGGCTACTACTGTAATTGTATAGGTGCTTATAAACAAAATCGATTCATGTCCTTAATCCCATGTACCAGAATCGATGGAAGGCCATTATATGACCTCTAATAACCTAATGACTTTTACTGAAGCAATTTTTACTGCAAAAAGTAGAAGATAGAGGGGAGAAGATTGGGGTGTGTGTGTGTGTGTGTGGGGGGGGGGGTTGAAGGGCAAGGGAGGGCCGGGAGAGAGAGAAACATATGAGAGAGAGCATTGGAAGTGAAAGAGAAGGGGAGGAGAGCTCGAGATGAAGATATCGAATGTAGGGGAGGAGGAGGGGAAAGTGGTAATTTAGGAAAGAGGTGGTTATATAGGGAGGGGAGCCCCCTCTTAAAGAGGTATGGGTTGTGCTTCCCGGGGATAATAAACTAATTCATAATCAAATCATCTCCATGCATCGTTTATGTTTCCTACAAACAAACAAATTCCCCCCCCCACCCCATCCTTCAGTATACGCGCATGTATATGATTTCTAGGCCTAGAACTCGTGAGTGTAATATGCCACCTACCTTCGACAGAGAGCATCAACTGTCGTCCGCGGGATAGATTTCCGATATCAATCATGATAATAATTATGTTAGCACAATAGGCTATTGTATACTTCTGGTTATATACCCTATACTGTGTCCTCCCAGCATAATAGTGTTATGATTGCAGATCAGATCAGCTCTACTTTTTAATCCCTTGATTTTTGGTTTCTGAACAAAAGAGAAACCAAAACTATATATTTGAAATGAGGGATTGTTTAGAAAGGTTAATGCTTATATTATAGTACAACTAATACAGATAAAGTTACTGTTTATACTTCAAGCGCACAAATGACGTGTGGTGATTAAATTAGTCTTTATTAACAGTGATTGTGAGTATTTCGATTACAGGAAACATTTATATTCCCATGGGCAAGAAACTATTAATTGAATATGATTTTCTAAGGCTATTTTAGAGAAGAGGCAAGCGAACTTACTCTCATCTATTTATTAAAGTAACACCGTCGTTATTTCTTACAAGTACGTGGCTTCATTATGTGAAAAAAAACCCACCAAGACGAATGAACTACGTCTTAAAATATTTTTTCTTAGACATATAGACCTGACTCGTAAACAATCTTGAAAACTGGCGTCAAGCCTGTCTTGAAATAAATTCTACTCGGAAGAAACAATGTATCATATGCGTTAGTAGAATGTGAAAGTAAATCGAATCGATTTAAACATTAATAAGCTCAGACGCCTCCAACAACCAAATCTATATGTATGAAATTGAATAGCAACGATACAATCAGAACAAGTAAATAATACTGTTAAGCTAAGTGATCTTATCAAATACTTCAGATAGAGATGATGTGATAATGGAGGTTTGTCAACAAATCATCTGGCGTTCATTGGGATTGAACGCACTAAGAGCTGTGTTTATATTATTAAAGTAAAATAGCTCGATCGCTTATCTATCTCACCAGGGATATGAGACAGTGCTTGGCACACAGAGGTCAAATGTCAATCGAATGCTCTAGCGGGAAGTGGAAAACTCTATTGCTGGACCATGTTGTGTCTTGTATTGATTGCCCTGTATGATCCTTCATCATGTAATAGATTGTTTTTTGGTTAGATGTTATCACCGACGCACACCGACATCGCCCGGTTAATAATTACATAGTACAGCCAGAGACACTGAAATGAATACACGGGATCGATACACGTAAATGTGCTATGCACGATTGATATTCAGACGATAAATCTTTGGATACCGGGTTAGAAAATGATGAATATCTCCCGTAAATGATTTCGTATAAAGAAACCAGATGTGGTTCCTTGCACTTGAATATATATTTTGAACAGATATGATAGTCGTTAGTTTGCGCTTTGAGAGAGTAGCTTGCGTCTTGAGCTGAAAAAGTGACCAAAATTCAAGATTTTAAATAGCGCAGCGTAGACCCTCGTGGAGGTAGTCTCGGGCCAGACTGTATGTGGCTATCACGAACATACAGACGACGAGTGTCAGACCGACTGACACAAACTGGCTGTGTAGGAGACTATCTAAAAGGCAGATGACAATGGCGTATGTATGCTCGCTGACCGTACAGAGGTCAGTCGCAGGCTAATGTCATTAGCCTTAGTCGGATGTCCTTCAGCCCATTATGGACGGTAAACAGGTGGGAACACAACCATGCGTGGCTGTGTATTCAACCTACCATGGCATTTTCTGCCATGAAGATATCGGCGCGATGACACTGTGCGACAACATTGCATCCATAAGCTTTGGCCTGGATGGATGATTTAGGGTCATCCGAGGTCAAGACTGAGTTGAAGAGCAGGAGTGCAAAGAACCTTCATTGGTGAAACCGGCCAACCCCAGCAAAGCCGCATATCCCAACATAGACGAGCCAGTTCAAGTGGCAACGATTCAGATAAATATATTGAGGGCAGAGGGACGACGTAGTCATTTTTGAACGTTACCCCCGTTGGTTTGAACAGGGAGTCAGAGAAACAGTGTGAATACGAGCCAAACAACCATTCCACAACAGGAGCGGGCGTTATAGTTAAGCTGTCACATGATCAGGATGGTTGGGATCGGGTCATCAAGCAACATTCTCAGCGATTGACATCGGATGACCGTAAATCATTCAACCAGCTGAAGGTTTTGACCGTAACGTCGGTGATAACATCTAACGAAAAGAGTTTTTCTGGTTAATTAATTTATAGACTGCTGTATTCCAGAGAGCAGAACAACCAGCATGTAATGTTTATGACCATGAGATAACATCTAAAGCTGATGCTTATTACGATCGTTCTTCGTGTTTAACATTTCTTACTCACGTTGTAAGATATTCACCCATTCTGTAACATTATCACCGTCTGTTGAGTTGCAATAGGTAAATAGCCGCATTCACCACACTTACGGTCGGCAATTGATATGATATAAGACCTGAGAATCGTTTTCTTAAAGTAACAATTTCCGCTTTTACGAAATTAAATGCTAGGCATTTGTGGATAATTTGATGATGAACAAAACTACATATTGTATATAACAAGAACTCAATTTAAGCACTTAAAGGATAAGGATAAAAATGATTCCACATATTAATCCTTGTTATCACAATCCTGTAAGGCCAATATAAAAATGCAAAACACTGGCGTTTACATTTAATTATATAGGAAGGTGATCCGATAAATTTGGAAATTTAATTCTTTAAAACTTACGTATAACATAAAATGTCGTCCCTTTCAAGCATTCATGCAAAAAAAGAACGCGTAAATGTTTCTTGTAAATGTCGTATGAAATTACTGACATTTATCATACAGCGCGATACTGGTAGTCTACAGTGTAGTGTTTTTATTAATGATAATCATCATGGTCATGTTATATATTGATATCAAATGAAAGACCCTATTTCTCTCATTAATATATTGAAATTAGGAGTTCCAAATGGTGTATTTCCGAAGATATTATCATAAACTGTCGAATTAGTCTCAAATGAGGTATACCACATTCAAGACTAATGCGCCAGTTTTTTGATGATTTCTTCGTAAATATACCAACTTGGAACGCCTAATTTTAATTTATGTTAATGAGAACAATATGAGCTTTCACCTAATACCAAAATCAGCATTTTGATGGGGGTAAAATTGGGGGGGGAGACTGTCAATCGGGTCATCCACCTTTAATTGCCAAAGAAAAGTATTTGTTCCGTACTTCCAATTTTGAATATCCAGAAGATACATAAAAAATAGGCTTGCTATATCATTTATGTTGTGAATATATTGAAATAAAACAGTCGTGGATATCTTGTTTCTGCATTAGTTCCTGAAGTATCACACATGAGTTGATTTGTGGGACGTAGCCAGCTTGGACGAGGGGGTGGGCAAAGGCAAAAAAATCCCCGTTGCATTATTACAGGCATTATTGGCGAGATACATAATTATTCCGTTTTTTAGAGAGACTGTGTATGTTAAGCCTAAAAAAGGGCTTTTTAAAGACAATATGTTGAAATATCTTTTATGTTATACTATTTTAGCCCATGATAGGGTTGAGTTTTTGCCTACTCGATTTCATTTTTTATCAGGGGGCACTTTCCTCTTCCATTTTATTTGCTACGCTACTGGTTTTATGTTTATATGGAACATGAAGCTTAAATTCGTGTAATAATGTATTAATCTACGAAGGGGGGGACGAATGGGTGCGAATCAGATTCAATGTTTTCGGCACCATTTCAAAATAAATATTCTTAATACTGACATTATAACCAACTTTGAACTTATAGGACAAATGCAGTCTAATGAACACACCATACATAGATTTGGTCAACCACGCCTCATAAAATAGGTATTCAAAAATGACAGAAAATTACTTTAAGTAAGAATTAAGTGTCAGACACGGGCTTGATGAAATGCAATTTAATATCCGCATGTAACGACGCATAACGTAACAAAATCGCATAACATAACAAATTGCTACGTTATGCGTTCAAAACCGTTTGGCACCAAGGAAAAGGGACAACTTTTTTGCTGCTCGTCGCATAACGTAACAAAAAATTAAAATGATCAGAAATGACAAATACTTGAAAGATTTTATGTTTAATGTCCTCCCTCCCTCTGTTCAAGTCAAAACTCGGCCCATGCTATCTCGTCCACACCAAATTGGTCCCCCGAAAAAAAAATTCAAAAGTAACAAATACTTAAAAGATTTTATGTTGGAAGTCCTCCCTCCCTCTGTTCAAGTCAAAACTCGGCCCATGCTATCTCGTCCACACCAAATTTGTCCCCCGAAATAAAAAATTCAAAAGATAACCGAGACTTCCAAAGTTTTTATGTTTAATGTCCTCCCTCCCTTCTGTTCAAGTCAAAACTCGGCCCATGCTATCTCGTCCACACCAAATTTGTCCCCGAAATAAAAAAATTCAAAGTAACAAATACTTGAAAGATTTTATGTTGGAAGTCCTCCTCCTCCCTCTGTTCAAGTCAAAACTCGGCCCATGCTATCTCGTCCACACCAAATTTGTCCCCGAAATAAAAAAAAATTCAAAAGTAACAAATACTTGAAAGATTTTATGTTGGAAGTCCTCCTCCCTCTGTTCAAGTCAAAACTCGGCCCATGCTATCTCGTCCACACCAAATTTGTCCCCCGAAATAAAAAAATTTAAAAGTAACAAATACTTAGAAGATTTTATGTTGGAAGTCCTCCCTCCCTCTGTTCAAGTCAAAACTCGGCCCATGCTATCTCGTCCACACCAAATTTGTCCCCCGAAATAAAAAAAAAATTCAAAGTAACAAATACTTGAAAGATTTTATGTTGGAAGTCCTCCCTCCTCTGTTCAAGTCAAAACTCGGCCCATGCTATCTCGTCCACACCAAATTTGTACCCCGAAATAAAAAATTCAAAAGTAACAAATACTTGAAAGATTTTGTTGGAAGTCCTCCTCCCTCTGTTCAAGTCAAAACTCGGCCCATGCTATCTCGTCCACACCAAATTTGTCCCCCGAAATAAAAAAAATTCAAAAGTAACAAATACTTGAAAGATTTTATGTTGGAAGTCCTCCCTCCCTCTGTTCAAGTAAAAACTCGGCCCATGCTATCTCGTCCACACCAAATTTGTCCCCCGAAATAAAAAAATTTAAAAGTAACAAATACTTAGAAGATTTTATGTTGGAAGTCCTCCCTCCCTCTGTTCAAGTCAAAACTCGGCCCATGCTATCTCGTCCACACCAAATTGGTCCCCCGAAATAAAAAAAATTCAAAGTAACAAATACTTGAAAGATTTTATGTTGGAAGTCCTCCCTCCCTCTGTTCAAGTAAAAATTTCAAAAATAACAAATACTTCAAAAATTCAATATGTTGGAAGTCGTCCCTCCTTCTGTTCAAGTCAAAACTCGGCCCATGCCATATTTGTCCTCTATATACAAATTTAAAAAATAACGAATACTTCTGAGATCTTATGTTTAAAGTAGACCAACTATAAATTTCTTTTATCCGGATTACTTTGCACGAATCGACTTGACTTGACCTCCGGTTTATATTTGTCCCTTTTTGTATGTGTTTTTAGTACTCCAACGCATAACGTAACAAAGTTGTTTTTTCGAGTTTTGAGCTCTATAAATTTCTTTTATCCGGATTTTTTTGCACGAAGCGACTTGAATTGACCTCCGGTTTATATTTATCGAAGAAAGAAAAAGATTCGAGGGGGTATAACTTTTTGTTACGTTATGCGTTTTGGAGGTTTCACTGTCTGAAAAGCTCTTTTATCCGGATTTTTTTCGCATATATGGACATGATTTGACCTCCAGTTAATAATTATCGAAGAAAGAAAAAGATTCGAGTGGGTCTAACTTTTTGTTACGTTATGCGTTTTGGAGGTTACACTGTCGGAAAAGCTCTTTTATCCGGATTTTTTCGCATATATGGACATGACTTGACCTCCAGTTAATATTTAGCGAAGAAAGAAAAAGATTCGAGTGGGTCTAACTTTTTGTTACGTTATGCGTTTCGGAGGTTACACTCTCGGAAAACCTCTTTTATCCGGATTTTTTCGCATATATGGTCATGACTTGACCTCCGGTAAATATTTATCGAAGAAAGAAAAAGATTCGAGTGGGTCTAACTTTTTGTTACGTTATGCGTTTTGGAGGTTACACTGTCGGAAAAGTTCTTTTATCCGGATTTTTTCGCATATATGGACATGACTTGACCTCCGCTTAATATTTATTGAAGAAGAAAGAAAAAGATTCGAGTGGGTCTAACTTTTGTTACGTTATGCGTTTTGGAGGTTACACTATCGGAAAAGTTCTTTTATCCGGATTTTTTCGCATATATGGACATGACTTGACCTCCAGTTAATATTTATCGAAGAAAGAAAAAGATTCGAATGGGTCTATTTTTTTGTTACGTTATGCGTTTTGATGGTTTACATGTCGAAAATTTACCTTTATCCGGATTTTTTTTCATGAATCGACTTGATTTGACCTCTAATGATTATCAATGGAATGAGAAAAGCAATTTCCAGGCGTTTTGGAGCACTTTGGAGCAAAAATAAAATTTTGTTACGTTATGCGTCAGCCATGCTAAAATTTGTCCCTTTTTGTATGTGTTTTTAGTACTCCGACGCATAACGTAACAAACTTGTTTTTTCGAGTTTTGAGCTCTATAAATTTCTTTTATCCGGATTTTTTTTCACGAATCGACTTGACTTGACCTCCGGTTTATATTTATCGAAGAAAGAAAAAGATTCGAGGGGGTCTAACATTTTGTTACGTTATGCGTTTTGGAGGTTACACTGTCGGAAAAGTTCTTTTATCCGGATTTTTTCGCATATATGGACATGGCTTGACCTCCGCTTAATATTTATTGAAGAAAGAAAAAGATTCGAGGGGGTATAACTTTTTGTTACGTTATGCGTTTTGGAGGTTACACTGTCGGAAAACCTCTTTTATCCGGATTTTTTCGCATATATGGACATGACTTGACCTCTAGTTAATATTTATCGAAGAAAGAAAAAGATTCGAGTGGGTCTAACTTTTTGTTACGTTATGCGTTTTGGAGGTTACACTGTCGTAAAACCTCTTTTATCCGGATTTATTCGCATATATGGACATGACTTGACCTCCGCTTAATATTTATTGAAGAAAGCAAAAGATTCGAGTGGGTCTAACTTTTTGTTACGTTATGCGTTTTGGCGGTTACACTATCGGAAAAGTTCTTTTATCCGGATTTTTTCGCATATATGGACATGACTTGACCTCTAGTTAATATTTATCGAAGAAAGAAAAAGATTCGAGTGGGTCTAACTTTTTGTTACGTTATGCGTTTTGGAGGTTACATAGTCGTAAAACCTCTTTTATCCGGATTTTTTCGCATATATGGACATGACTTGACCTCAGCTTAATATTTATTGAAGAAAGAAAAAGATTCGAGTGGGTCTAACTTTTTGTTACGTTATGCGTTTTGGCGGTTACACTATCGGAAAAGTTCTTTTATCCGGATTTGTTCGCATATATGGACATGACTTGACCTCTAGTTAATATTTATCGAAGAAAGAAAAGGATTCGACTGGGTCTAACTTTTTGTTACGTTATGCGTTTTGGAGGTTACACTGTCGTAAAACCTCTTTATCCGGATTTTTTTGCATATATGGACATGACTTGACCTCCGGTTAATATTTATCGAAGAAAGAAAAAAGATTCGAGTGGGTCTAACTTTTTGTTACGTTATGCGTTTTGGAGGTTACACTGTCGGAAAACTTCTTTTATCCGGATTTTTTCGCATATATGGACATGATTTGACCTCCAGTTAATATTTATTGAAGAAAGAAAAAGATTCGAGTGGGTCTAACTTTTTGTTACGTTATGCGTTTTGGAGGTTACACTATCGGAAAAGTTCTTTTATCCGGATTTTTTCGCATATATGGACATGACTTGACCTCCAGTTAATATTTATCGAAGAAAGAAAAAGATTCGAATGGGTCTAATTTTTGTTACGTTATGCGTTTTGATGGTTTACATGTCGAAAATTTACCTTTATCCGGATTTTTTTTCATGAATCGACTTGATTTGACCTCCAATGATTATCAATGGAATGAGAAAAGCAATTTCAGGCGTTTTGGAGCACTTTGGAGCAAAAATAAAATTTTGTTACGTTATGCGTCAGCCATGCTAAAATTTGTCCCTTTTGTATGTGTTTTAGTACTCCGACGCATAACGTAACAAACTTGTTTTTTCGAGTTTTGAGCTCTATAAATTTCTTTTATCCGGATTTTTTTTTCACGAATCGATTTGACTTGACCTCCGGTTTATATTTATCGAAGAAAGAAAAAGATTCGAGGGGTCTAACTTTTGTTACGTTATGCGTTTTGGAGGTTACACTGTCGGAAAAGTTCTTTTATCCGGATTTTTTCGCATATATGGACATGACTTGACCTCCGCTTAATATTTATTGAAGAAAGAAAAAGATTCGAGTGGGTCTAACTTTTTGTTACGTTATGCGTTTTGGAGGTTACACTGTCGGAAAACCTCTTTTATCCGGATTTTTTCGCATATATGGACATGACTTGACCTCTAGTTAATATTTATCGAAAAAAAAAAGATTCGACTGGGTCTAACTTTTGTTACGTTATGCGTTTTGGAGGTTACACTGTCGTAAAACCTCTTTTATCCGGATTTTTTTGCATATATGGACATGACTTGACCTCCGGTTAATATTTATCGAAGAAAGAAAAAGATTCGAGTGGGTCTAACTTTTTGTTACGTTATGCGTTTTGGAGGTTACACTGTCGGAAAACTTCTTTTATCCGGATTTTTTCGCATTATATGGACATGACTTGACCTCCGCTTAATATTTATTGAAGAAAGAAAAAGATTCGAGTGGGTCTAACTTTTTGTTACGTTATGCGTTTTGGCGGTTACACTATCGGAAAAGTTCTTTTATCCGGATTTTTTCGCATATATGGACATGACTTGACCTCCAGTTAATATTTATCGAAGAAAGAAAAAGATTCGAATGGGTCTAATTTTTGTTACGTTATGCGTTTTGATGGTTTACATGTCGAAAATTTACCTTTATCCGGATTTTTTTTCATGAATCGACTTGATTTGACCTCCAATGATTATCAATGGAATGAGAAAAGCAATTTCCAGGCGTTTTGGAGCACTTTGGAGCAAAATAAAATTTTGTTACGTTATGCGTCAGCCATGCTAAAATTTGTCCCTTTTTGTATGTGTTTTTAGTACTCCGACGCATAACGTAACAAACTTGTTTTTTCGAGTTTTGAGCTCTATAAATTTCTTTTATCCGGATTTTTTTTTCACGAATCGACTTGACTTGACCTCCGGTTTATATTTATCGAAGAAAGAAAAAGATTCGAGTGGGTCTAACTTTTTGTTACGTTATGCGTTTTGGAGGTTACACTGTCGTAAAACCTCTTTTATCCGGATTTTTTTGCATATATGGACATGACTTGACCTCCGGTTAATATTTATCGAAGAAAGAAAAAGATTCGAGTGGGTCTAACTTTTTGTTACGTTATGCGTTTTGGAGGTTACACTGTCGGAAAACTTCTTTTATCCGGATTTTTTCGCATATATGGACATGACTTGACCTCCGCTTAATATTTATTGAAGAAAGAAAAAGATTCGAGTGGGTCTAACTTTTTGTTACGTTATGCGTTTTGGCGGTTACACTATCGGAAAAGTTCTTTTATCCGGATTTTTTCGCATATATGGACATGACTTGACCTCCAGTTAATATTTATCGAAGAAAGAAAAAGATTCGAATGGGTCTAATTTTTTGTTACGTTATGCGTTTTGATGGTTTACATGTCGAAAATTTACCTTTATCCGGATTTTTTTTCATGAATCGACTTGATTTGACCTCCAATGATTATCAATGGAATGAGAAAAGCAATTTCCAGGCGTTTTGGAGCACTTTGGAGCAAAAATAAAATTTTGTTACGTTATGCGTCAGCCATGCTAAAATTTGTCCCTTTTTGTATGTGTTTTTAGTACTCCGACGCATAACGTAACAAACTTGTTTTTTCGAGTTTTGAGCTCTATAAATTTCTTTTATCCGGATTTTTTTTCACGAATCGACTTGACTTGACCTCCGGTTTATATTTATCGAAGAAAGAAAAAGATTCGAGTGGGTCTAACTTTTTGTTACGTTATGCGTTTTGGAGGTTACACTGTCGGAAAACCTCTTTTATCCGGATTTTTTCGCATATATGGACATGACTTGACCTCTAGTTAATATTTATCGAAGAAAGAAAAAGATTCGAGTGGGTCTAACTTTTGTTACGTTATGCGTTTTGGAGGTTACACTGTCGTAAAACCTCTTTTATCCGGATTTTTTCGCCTATATGGACATGACTTGATCTCCGCTTAATATTTATTGAAGAAAGAAAAAGATTCGAGTGGGTCTAACTTTTTGTTACGTTATGCGTTTTGGAGGTTACACTGTCGGAAAACCTCTTTTATCCGGATTTTTTCGCATATATGGACATGATTTGACCTCCAGTTAATATTTATCGAAGAAAGAAAAAGATTCGAGTGGGTCTAACTTTTTGTTACGTTATGCGTTTTGGAGGTTACACTGTCGGAAAAGCTCTTTTATCCGGATTTTTTCGCATATATGGACATGATTTGACCTCCAGTTAATATTTATCGAAGAAAGAAAAAGATTCGAGTGGGTCTAACTTTTTGTTACGTTATGCGTTTTGGAGGTTACACTGTCGGAAAAGCTCTTTTATCCGGATTTTTTCGCATATATGGACATGACTTGACCTCCGGTTAATATTTATCGAAGAAAGAAAAAGATTCGAGTGGGTCTAACTTTTTGTTACGTTATGCGTTTTGGAGGTTACACTGTCGGAAAACCTCTTTATCCGGATTTTTTCGCATATATGGACATGACTTGACCTCCGGTTAATATTTATCGAAGAAAGAAAAAGATTCGAGTGGGTCTAACTTTTTGTTACGTTATGCGTTTTGGAGGTTACACTGTCGGAAAAGTTCTTTTATCCGGATTTTTTCGCATATATGGACATGACTTGACCTCCAGTTAATATTTGTCGAAGAAAGAAAAAGATTCGAGTGGGTCTAACTTTTTGTTACGTTATGCGTTTTGGAGGTTATAGTGTCGGAAAAGCTCTTTTATCCGGATTTTTCTCGCATATATGGACATGACTTGACCTCCAGTTAATATTTATCGAAGAAAGAAAAAGATTCGAGTGGGTCTAACTGTTTTTTACGTTATGCGTTTTGGAGGTTACGCTGTCGGAAAAGCTCTTTTATCCGGATTTTTTCGCATATATGGACATGACATGACCTCCAGTTAATATTTATCGAAGAAAGAAAAAGATTCGAGTTGGTCTAACTTTTTGTTACGTTATGCGTTTTGAAGTTTACACTGTCGGAAAACCTCTTTTATCCGGATTTTTTCGCATAATATGGACATGACTTGACCTCTGGTTAATATTTATCGAAGAAAAAAAAAATTCGAGTGGGTCTAACTTTTTATTACGTTATGCGTTTTGGAGGTTACACTGTCGGAAAACCTCTTTTATCCGGATTTTTTCGCATATATGGACATGACTTGACCACCGGTTAATACTTATTGAAGAAAGAAAAAAATTCGAGTGGGTCTAAATTTTTGTTACGTTATGCGTTTTGATGGTTTTATATAGGCCTATGTCAAAAAATTAGCTTTATCCGGATTTTTTTGCATGAATCGACTTGATTTGACCTCCGATGATTATCAATGAAAGAAAAAAAGCAATTCCTGGAGTTTTGGACCACTTTGGAACAAAAATAAAATTTTGTTACGTTTTGTGTCAGTCATGCTAAAAGTTGTCCCTTTTTGTATGTGTTTTTAGTACTCTGACGCATAACGTTACAAACTTGATTTTTCGAGTTTTGAGCTCTATAAATTTCTTTTATCCGGATTTTTTGCATGAATCGACTTGACTTGACCTCCCGTTCCTAATTATCGAAGAAAAAAAAAAGTTTGGAGTGGGTCTAATTTTTTGTTATGTTATGCGTTCTGGAGGTTACACTCTCAAAAAAATCTTTTATCCGGATTTTTTGCAGGAATCGACTTGGATTTGATCTCCGATTATTTTTATGGAAGAAAAAACAATTTTTAGAGGTTTTGGACCTCTTTGGTGCCCACCGAAGAGCGCACCCTCATTTTTGAGCTTGCACGTTTGCTTCTTTAATACCAAATCTGCGCGCGGACTAGTTTCGAGCGCCCATACTTCGATCCAGATCATGCACCATTTGGTGATATTCTGTACATTTATCAGTTACATATCTTTTAATTTATAATAAATAATCATGGTTATTCATCTTGCTCCAAAAGGACACCCACTTGTTTGCAGTACGGACCTATGTTTTACTGGAACTATTAGGGGTTACGCCAAATGCGGAAGAAAATAGTAGGCTAGTGTGCCGGCTCTAATAGCACATATCGTCACCATAATATAGTTTAGTTGGAAGAAGGGTCTACCGTGCACACGCAGAAATCAACTTCTAATCGACGTCTGTAGATCAGAAAAAAATGCGTAGAAAACGATATGCTACTTGAAAATTTAAAAAACTTAATTTCAAAATTGCTCAGATTTCTTCAAAAAAACCGCCAAAGTAGCCTAGCCTATTCTTCTGATCATAATGATTCAGAAAAAGTATAGTTGGACTTTTTGCACGAAACCCCCCTTCTTCCACTAAACTAATAGGGCTTAAGGCGACGGAAAAAAGAAAACCTGTTCTACGGGTGGACGGACCTTTTTTTAATGACCCATAAAATCACCAAAATCTGTAAATATTTGCAATTTGGGAAAATACAAAAAAAAATTTGTTCCTTAAATTGTCGAAATTTGGGTCGGTATTCATTTGTACAGGAAAATTTTTTCCCCAATTTGTTCAAAATCTGGGTCGGTCGGGCCCGTAGAACAGGGGTTTTTTTTCGTCGCCTAACAAGATTTGCAACTTGGTGGTCTGAGTCTTTAAGGGGGTGTCATTTTCTTCGAAATGGGGGGAGGCATGAATTTACTGGGGGTCATAGAGTTTGTATACCAAAAATAGGAGGTTCATAATTTTTTACACATCGAAAATATGGGGGGAGTTGTATAAAATTATTAAGGGCTTGTGACTCTTAAAGTTTCGCTCGTTATGCGAGCATTCTTTTAACTTATAGAAAAAATGTAGAGTTATATAATGCAACATTTGTACACATACAATCAAAATGTTCGCATGCACCGCACCCTTTCTTTGCACTTACAATCAAAGTTTTTCCGGATTTTTCCACGCTTCGCGCTAGTCCAACGATGGATTGAGCATGTCTGGCGGAAGGGGGGGGGGGCACAAACATTTGCAGTCAGTAAGGGTGGTGCAATAATTATGTGTACCCCCCGGGGGGTGAATCATAGGGGGGGGTGGCCCAAGCTCTTTGGCAGGCCAAAAGGGGGGGGGCGAGCATTTTTGGCAGGTCGAAAGGGGGGTCAAGCAATTTTGGCAGGTCGAAAGGGGGGGCAAGCAATTTTGGCACAGATATTTTGGGCACCGTTTCTATATTACGCCCTAAAAGGCGTAGGAAAACGTTACGAACACGTTCAAATATGCAAAATTTCCTGCTCGCTGCGCTCGCATTATATGTTAAGACAATTTAAGGTTTTAAATTCGGGTTCCCCAAAATCTTGCATATGTAAGGGGGGGGCAAAGATTTTTGGCACGTCAAAAGGGGGGGCAAAGGTTTTTGGCACGTCGAAAGGGGGGGCAAAGATTTTTGGCACGGCCAAAGGGGGCAAGCGATTTTTGGCAGACCATTTTGAGAATTCACCCCGGGGTACACATAATTATTGCACCACCCCTAATAGGGGGTTATAAAAATTGACTCCGGTCGCCGATATATTCATGACTTCCTTTCCGGAAATATGACACCCCCTATCGATGCGTGACCTTATGTAATCATTAAGACCTAGGCCTACATACATATAGGGGCCATTATAAAAGATTATAAAAGATTATATATGCATAGGCATACTTCATATGCCTGTCAATAGTCCCTTTTTGAGGCAAACGATAGGCCTACACAAAATTAATGAATGAATTCCATTTGTTCATCAGCTTATACCCATTGACCCCTTTTTTGGACGTATACACCAATCTGCCAATTTTACATCAACATATTTACCAGGCAAATTTCATGGTTTTTTTTGCCCAGTAAGTTTTTTTCCCTTCTCAATGACATCTAATTTTCAGTGGTCCTACACTGACTGATCCCATTTTCTTGGGAGTCCACGCTGAATGCCCCCTCCCCCTTTTTCGGAATAAAATCCTACACCGATAGTCTCCTAGGGCGAGTTTCTGTTTGCTTAGCAGTTGGCTAGTCTAGCCTCAAGGCTAACAAGGTCGTAAGACCAGGCTTATTTAATAACTGCAAACACGCTTCCCGAAGCACGGCTACCATAGCCTCGAGTCTTAGTTAGCCGTGTGTTCAGGCTTGTAGGATTAGCACCAGGCTTCGATAAAATATTCAGCATTGATTTGGCAATAATTTCAGGCACATGTTTCCATAGGCCTACACCATTAAACTAAAAAATAAAAACGCATTTCGCATTATGATTTAGACTTTCGCGTTACTTATTGGAAACATTTTTTAAGCCTATACAGGTATATCGCGAAATAAATGTGCTTCTTTATTTCTCATTACAGAAAGTGCACGAAAATGATCAACAATAATTATAGAAGTTTCGACTTCATTATATAAAAAGTCATCATTATTGCAACAACAAAAATCAACTGTAGGCATGCTGTATAAAATATTATTCTGGTGCGTAGTAATTGCAATGAATATCATTTATATAGGGCCTAGAAGCCAATAATATTTATGCAACTTGCCTGTCAGTCACGGACTAATTACTATCATGACGGATTTAAATATCACGGTAGGCCTACATCTTTTTTCGAAATTATAATAAATTATTCCAGAATACCCCAACAGTATAACATCCAAGTTAAAATAATGACATGATTGATCGTATATTGATTGGCATTGGTTGGATGCAATCACTACGGCAACGTTATTACACACAGTGAGTGAATTCAGTTCGGGGGCACTGCTAATTCAAAGACGTATCTGATATCAAATACTCTTGAAGCGTCATGTCACATAACAGTATCATATTTCAGAGACGTCTCATAAATCACATACTCCCTAGTTTCAAAACCCAGTCGCAAACGATATAAGTAATTTTGATGAACGTGCCAGCGCAGTGGGAATAATTATGTGTATAGGCCTTATCAGGGTTGTAGCTAGCCCAAGTTGAGCATGTTGAGTGCCTGCTAATTTTACTATCCAATTCATGAATTGGATAGTAAAATTGGATTTTTTTTTCAAAACATTTGTTTTTGGCCATTGCAATCTAAGTGTGTTCTGGGACCATTTGTCAGAATTTGCACAGATAGATATGATTTTTGCACAGGTAGATATTTTCTAAACATAGGAAAGCTTATTCTAATACACTCAGCTTCGTTCCGATGTGCTGCATCGGGTGCCGAGCTGTCAACAAAGCTCGACGTATGTGATATCACAGACCCCCGTATGTGAAATCACTGACCCGTCTTTGAAATCAGAGACGTCCGGTTATTACGAGTGCCCCCGAACTGAATTGGGCGATCTGGTCGTGGTGTGAAATTTGTGTTGGACGAACCTTTTGGGGGCGAATGTGTTTCGGGTGAAACGTCTCAAATTCGAAAATATAAGGTCAATTCCAGCCAAAGCGCGACAAAATTCTCTCTGGGGGCAATTAAAAAAATGTTTTCCTTTTCAATTCTAGACTTATCAAATGCGGAAGATCATATCGAGTGAATCATCAGGTGGAAGTGCCATTGGATTGAAAATAACTTTTCTTGCTGGACCAAATAAAGTGTTACATGCTCATATGCATGTTACCCACGAATTTAAGCCTTTTTTCACCTGTTGTACGTCATAACATTTCGCTTTCTTTAATATCTTTCAATATTTTACGTGTGACCCATATGCGTTAGAAATCGGTGAAGACTTTGAACGTAAAATAGAATTTTATTACATATATCTACAAAGAAATATTTTGGTTATTACAAATTTTAAGAAAGAACCAGGTGTACAGGTAAGATTGTGTCAATTCTTCGAGCTCTTTCCAAAGTGGCTGTCATTTAACATTACTGCATTAGTTCGAAAGATTAGAATAATGCTTTCTAGAAATACAAAGTTAGATTTTGTATCTCATCGCAGGACGAGGACCTCGGATGGATTCGTGGGGTAACAGCGTCTGAAAATTAGCAAATTCCTATTAAGGCTACAATGGCACTAAAATGCATTTTAATCAAAATACAAACTACATGGAATATTTAGAATTAATCATTATGGTATTTTGGGTATAAAAATTTGGAGAATAATGAAGTTGCCAAATTCAAATAGACATAGCAAACAGTTTTATATTATTATTTTAAGTAAAATCATTCTATATTTTCATGCAGCAATATTCTATTAAATCGTGTTTGATGGTTGCTATGAACTAAAACACTATCAAGACATTGTTAACTAAAATTTAAGTAGGGATTCGTGCGTAACCAAAATGTTCGTGGGTAACACATATTTGAAGGTATGTATTGGTAAGCGGCAAAATAGAAAATTTTACAGAAGGTTGGAAATCATGTGGTTATTCCTAATTTGTGTTTCAATGATTCCCGTTCTCTAACCAATTGCATGCACCCAAAATGGTAATTTAGGATAATCAATCAAAACCTCACGATACAGCTTCAGTATACCTTCAAGAGAACGCTATTAAACATGACTGTTTTGGAACCTATTTCGCATGTTTTCAAAATGTTAAGATGAATAAGAAACATCTAATTTACGAGTAAATCCTTGGATTCGTGGGTAAAGCCGAATTCGTGGGTAAAGCTATAAGTACTATAGTACCGTTCGGGGTTTGCGTTTCTTAGGTGCATAAACTATAAGTACTGTAAAAATTATAGCATACCCATGGCTTGAATATGTGCTGATTTAGATTTAAAATATATACTTAGTATTCTCCTCGTTTTTCAAGGTTAGCATCTATTCGGGATTCGTGGGTATCAAAAGTTTAAACCATCGTAGATTTTTTTTTAAGCGGTGAACGTATTTATACGATTTACAATTTTAAGCGCTTGTCAAACTAAATTCACTGTCCAAGGTCATTAAATGTTAAATTAAGTTATGGCAATTATATTCTCGTGGATAACATTTGATACGTGGGTAACGTCAAATTTTATGGGTAAAATGTAGTTGTATAAAATAATCACTTGAACCTCATAATTATAGTACGAAACTTCGTTTCATGATAAGTCATATATGGCATATTCATTAAAAAATTTTCAGAACGATCATTTTATTTTTGATAAGTGGGTAACAATATTATTAGCCAAATTGACTTAAGGGCTGGGGTATGAACGTTTGGACAGTATTTATTTTGGGACATCAGAGCACATCAGACATATCGAATCGCATTCGTAATACGAAGAATGTCATTCTGATATCAAATAATGTTGATTTTTGAAATTCGCAATTTAATACACATTTTATGGCAAATCATTAAAAATTGATATTTTTGATATTTAACAGTACTTGAAGTAAACTTTAGAAATCTGATGATTTATACTTAAAGTGTATGTAGGTGGGATGAAAAGCCGACGATCAATTGAAAATTTTGTCCTTTCGTATTGAAGATATGGATTTTTTTCCCAAAACACAAAAAAAATTAGGTCTTTTTGGGAAAAAATCCATATCTTCAATATGAAAGGTCAAAATTTTCAATTGACCGTCGGCTTTTCCTCCCTGCTACATACACTTTAAGAATATAACATTAGATTTATATAATTTACTTCGAGGACTGTTATATATCAAAAATTTGAAAAATATCAAATTTTTATAATTTGTCATAAAATTTGTATTATATTGTGATTTTCAAAAAATGAAAATTATTTTATATCAGAAAGACATGCTTCGTATTCAGAATGCAATTCGATAGGTCTGAGGTGCTCTCATGTCCCACAAAAAATACTGTCGAAACGCAATAAACGCTCATTTTAGATCCCTTAATGGCCTCTAGAGTCCACACACATTGGTGGAATTCAATCGTTTTACATATGATGAGAGATCATGCAAACTTCTTTCTAACGGTAATAATTTCAGTTTGATTGAAGGACGTTCAATGATATATATGGTGCTTTATCTTTGAATTCGTGGGTAACGCCAATTCATTTAAGCCATCATAACTTGCCCCCTGGTATGACTTGCTAGTAAAGGCCTATATGCTCAAAGAGAGTACATTGGACGTGACATGATATACTCCATCAATAACGTGATTTCCTTTATTAATGACATTTTAAAGTGGAAATTTAACATAGAGAGAATTTTGTCCCGCTTTCGCTGGAATTGACCATAAGAGAGCACGCCATTCCCTGACTGGTAGTAGTGAGTAGTATCTAATGTCTACGGTGGCTGATATTAGGCCTGGCATTTTCGGGTAATTTTGTACCCGGGTACCCGGCGCATTTTTCGGGCGGGTAACCGGGTAAAAGAAAATAAAAAAAAAATATATATTTTTTTTTTTAAAGTTTTTTATTTTTTCGGTTTTCAAGATGTTTTGTATTTTTAATATGAAAATTGATAATTTGTATTCATGTCATACTCTATTAATGATTTCAAAATGCATTGAATTTGAATGCATTTTGAAATCATTAATAGAGTATGACAAAAATACAAATTATCAATTTTCATATTAAAATACAAAACATCTTGAATTTTTTTGTGTTTTTAGGTCAACCATGAATGATCCTAGCATTTAGGTCTAGGTCCGGGGACACTACAAAACCGAAAAAATAAAAAACTTAAAATGTAATTTCGGGCGGGTACCCGTTTACCCGCCCGAAAATGCCAGCCTTAGCTGATATGTGACATATTTGTTTTCAGACTCATAAAAAAGAAATAATTAATGTAAATGAACTAAGAATTATTCGCGTTAAACGTTTCATTCGCGAATCAAACGTTTTATTCGCGAATATAATGTTTTATTCGTGAATTAAATGTTTTATTCGCGAATTAAATGTTTTATTCGCGAATAATTCTGAATTAGATGTTTAATTCGCGAATTAAATGTTTTATTCGGGAATTAAACGTTTTATTCGTGAATTAAAAACGTTTTATGGGATTTTTATGGGATATGAGAAAAGGACTCAAAATAGAAATATTAACCTAAGTCTTATAAGGAGTGTCACCCCCGGTGCACCGCGGTGGTGAAATTATTTTAATTATATAATCTGTACTTTTCCTCTATGATTTGACACCACTCAGGGGGTCATACTTTCTTGGCAGTTCAAGATATGAAAAGGACCCACAATTATGAATATTGACCCAGGTCTTTTGAGGAGTGTCACCCCTGATTGGGAAATTATTTTAATTATATTCTTTACTTTTTTGTCTTTCATTTGACACCACTCAGGGGGTCACACCTTCTTGGCATTTCAAGATATGAAAAGGACCCAAAATAGGAATATTGACCGTAGTCTTATGAGGATTATATTCTTTACGGGGGTACATACATTCTTGGCATTTTGAGATATAAAAAGGACCCATATGAATATTGACCCAGGGCTTAGGCCTATTATGAGTGCTATATACCAGACAGCAAATACTGTGTATTTGCTGTGTGGAACCAGACATAGATTACGAAAACCTCCTTTAATTTAGCATAAGAGACATAAAATTTTTTAGCACAGAATCAATTGAAACAACATTTTAAAACCTATATTCAACTTATAGTAACCAAAATTAGTGTATAGGCCTTATTTGCCCGCAATGGTTTCAAGAATGGGGGAATTATGTATCCTTAGCCCCTTGCGTCTAATATATTCTCGGGTGGGGGGGGCGCCAATTTTGTTTCTTGCCCCGGGCGCTACCAACCCTAGTTACGCCACTGGTCGTGTGTTCAACTGTATCTTATGAACACGTCTCAGGTGTTCACACTAGTGTTCTCTAAATAAGTTGATGACGTGTTAAAAAAACCGTTACATTAATAAACGCGTTCCATATATGTTCTGGCCAATTTACAGTGTAGGCCCTAAGTAAGATACACTCATATAGGCTGATACCATTTCATGGTTCAGCAAAAATTTCTTGCAGATTAATTCGTTTAGCAAAGATATCGTGAAATTTAAATTTCGTTCTGGTATAGGCCTACCAGAACGAAATTACAACACATTGTCTATGGAGCAGTGTAATACGCATAATCATGCATAACTCGCAAACGCAAAATCGTAATCAACTGAAAGTTTGGGAATATAGCTTTTTTCGTGGATATCTACTGAAAAATGTCATAAAAAGAGAATTCTGGGATCACGAAATACTAAATACTAAATATAAATTTGCAAATTAAATTATCAAATTCGCGAATTAAATATTAAATTCGCGAGTAAAATATTAAATTCGCGAAAAACGAAACGAGAGCCACGAACAATGGGACTAAACCCATCGAGGGCAAGCAGGCAAATGATACAGAGGAGGACAATTATTATTGCGCATGCGCACGTGCCAGAGAGTCTTCTCTGATTATAATGAAAGACAGCGATAAAAAAAGACTAGTTCGCGTCTGAAATTTTGACAACTAGACAGAAAATGCCGTACTGCGCAGGTCGGCAACCAATTACGGCGCGCCTTTGCCTTGACGTCAGACGCGATTAAGTATTTTTATCTCTGTCTTTCATTCTCAATACAAGTTTAATTGATGAGAGCCAATAAACATTAATTCGTCACTTATACTGTATCCATGCCAGAGCGAAACTTCCAATGACGTCATTCGATGATTCCACCATCTCGATGAAACTGCTTCATAATCAAGTCGCTAGCGATGACCACTTGCAATTTGACCAATAAGTTAATATAATTTTTAATTTGTTTTGATATATCTAAAAAAAATTAAATATGTCACATATCAGCCATCGTAAATGTCAATAAGTATGAGCGTGTAGAATTCGAGACATCTCACCCCAAAACATATTCGCCCTACTCTCTACTACCAGTCAGGGGATGGAATGCTCTCTTATAATTATTTTCATGTTCCTCGTATCATTTTTGGTAGATGTTTGTGTTCATGCTTGTTTATTTTTTTGTTTATGTCATTATAGTGTCCTTTATATTATAGTTTATTTTGGGGGCGAACTGGTATTGAGGTGAAACGTCTTGAATTTATTCAATTTCCATTCTATGGCTAGGCCTACTGCCGACAATTCCCAGGGCCTTGTGAAATTTTTTTGTATTGTGGTTACCAGTGACGATTTTTCACGATTTCCTCGGAAATACATCGATTTGGAGCGTCAAATTTCAGGATGGTAATGAGAAATTTACTATCTAGTAGGCCTATATGATATCAAAAACTCATCAACAATGAGAAAAATCGTGTGGGGAGGGTGAGGCTGGCGATTGCGTCATGGACCTTCAACAAAATTCAAGTGATAGGCCTATACATCAGGGCGAACTTACCCCTCCACCTACCCCCCCAGCACGGGGCAAGCCCGCCCTGGCATCGTGATTTTTATTTTCCATTCTCCTGACGTTACTGAAAGCTCAATGTTCTTACAAATGTGATAGAATTTAGCTAAAGCATACAACTTTTAAAGTGTAAAGGCTATAGCCTTCTAACATGAGAATTGCCCTCTCTAGGTGAGATTGAAAAAATAGGGCGGACTTGGCCCAGTCTCACCTATCCAACCCTAACCCTAAACACTAACCCACTATCCATAACACACTAACCCTAACCCACTAACTAGCCCTAACCCCTAACCTTAACCCTGCAAAGGGCCCATTAATCAGAAGGTCCGCTACTCAGAAAATACCCGCTACTCAGAAAATATTTTCAGAGTATAGAGGCTCTGATTAACTGGTTTTCTGATTAGTGGGTCTTATGGTTAGCGGGTCATTTGAAAATAATGAAAACAAACCCACTATTCAGTATTGACGGGGTTTCTTAACGGTGGACCTTCTGAGTATTAACAGGTCTTCTGAGTGACGGTTGCCCCCCCCCCCCCAAGCCCATTCATGCAAACAAATCCGGATAAAAGAACTTTTCCGGAAGTGTAGCCTCCAAACCGAATTTTATAACGTAACAAAAAAATTAGACCCACTCGAATTTTATGTCTTTCTTCGATAATAATCAACCGGATTATATATGCGAAAAATCCGCATAAAAGAACATTTATGACACTAACCTCCAAAACGCATAACGTGACAAAAAGTTAGACCCACTCGAATCTTTTTCTTTCTTCAATAAATATTAGGTCAAGTCATATCCATATATGCGAACAAATCCGGATAAAAGAGGTTTTCCGACAGTGTAACCTCCAAAACGCATAAGGTAACAAAAAGTTAGACCCACTCGATTTTTTTTCTTTCTTCGATAAATATTAACCGGAGGTCAAGTCATGTCCATATATGCGGGAAAAAATCCGGATAAAAGAGGTTTACCGACAGTGTAACCTCCAAAACGCATAACGTAACAAAAGGTTAGACCCACTCGAATTTTTTTTTTCTTTCTTCGATAAATATTAACCGGAGGTCAAGTCATGTCCATATATGCGAAAAAATCCGGATAAAAGAGGTTTTCCGACAGTGTAACCACCAAAACGCATAACGTAACAAAAAGTTATACCCCCTCGAATCTTTTTTCTTTCTTCGATAAAATTAATATAAACCGGAGGTCAATTCAAGTCGCTTCGTGCAAAAAAATCCGGATAAAAGAAATTTATAGAGCTCAAAACTCGAAAAAAAACAAGTATGTTACGTCATGCGTCGGAGTTTTTAAAACACATACAAAAGGGACAAATTTTAGCATGGCTGACGCATAACGTAACAAAATTTTATTTTTGGTCCAAAGTGGTCCAAAACACCAGGAATTTGCTTTTTTCTTCCATTAATAAACCGCGGAGGTCAAATCAAGTCGATTCATGCAAAATAATCCGGATAATGCAAACTTTTAGACATGTAAAATCGTCAAAACGCATAACGTAACAAAAAGTTAGACCCACTCGAATTTTTTCCTTTCTTCGATAAATATTAACAGGAGATCAAGTCATGTCCATATATGTAAAAAAATCCGGATAAAAGAGGTTTTCCGACAGTGTAACCTCCAAAACGCATAACGTAACAAAAAGTTAGACCCACTCGAATCTTTTTCTTTCTTCAATAAATATTAAGCGGAGATCAAGTCATGTCCATATATGCGAAAAAATCCGGATAAAAGAGGTTTTCCGACAGTGTAACCTCCAAAACGCATAACGTAACAAAAAGTTAGACCCACTCGAATCTTTTTCTTTCTTCGATAAATATTTACCGGAGGTCAAGTCATGACCATATATGCGAAAAAATCCGGATAAAGAGGTTTTCCGAGAGTGTAACCTCCGAAACGCATAACGTAACAAAAAGTTAGACCCACTCGAATCTTTTTCTTTCTTCGATAAATATTAACTAGAGATCAAGTCATGTCCATATATGTAAAAAATCCGGATAAAGAGGTTTTCCGACAGTGTAACCTCCAAAACGCATAACGTAACAAAAAGTTAGACCCACTCGAATCTTTTTCTTTCTTCAATAAATATTAAGCGGAGATCAAGTCATGTCCATATAGGCGAAAAAATCCGGATAAAAGAGGTTTTACGACAGTGTAACCTCCAAAACGCATAACGTAACAAAAAGTTAGACCCACTCGAATCTTTTTCTTTCTTCGATAAATATTAACTAGAGGTCAAGTCATGTCCATATATATGCGAAAAAATCCGGATAAAGAGGTTTTCCGACAGTGTAACCTCCAAAACGCATAACGTAACAAAAGTTAGACCCACTCGAATCTTTTTCTTTCTTCAATAAATATTAACTGGAGGTCAAGTCATGTCCATATATGCGAAAAAATCCGGATAAAAGAACTTTTCCGACAGTGTAACCTCCAAAACGCATAACGTAACAAAAAGTTATACCCCCTCGAATCTTTTTCTTTCTTCGATAAATATAAACCGGAGGTCAAGTCAAGTCGATTCGTGAAAAAAAAATCCGGATAAAAGAAATTTATAGAGCTCAAAACTCGAAAAAACAAGTTTGTTACGTTATGCGTCGGAGTACTAAAAACACATACAAAAAGGGACAAATTTTAGCATGGCTGACGCATAACGTAATAAAATTTTATTTTTGCTCCAAAGTGCTCCAAAACGCCTGGAAATTGCTTTTCTCATTCCATTGATAATCATCGGAGGTCAAATCAAGTCGATTCATGAAAAAAAATCCGGATAAAGGTACATTTTCGACATGTAAACCATCAAAACGCATAACGTAACAAAAATTAGACCCATTCGAATCTTTGACCTTCTTCGATAAATATATACGGGAGGTCAAGTCATGTCCATATATGCGAAAAAATCCGGATAAAAGAACTTTTCCGACAGTGTAACCTCCAAAACGCATAACGTAACAAAAAGTTAGACCCACTCGAATCTTTTTCTTTCTTCGATAAATATTAACAGGAGGTCAAGTCATGACCATGTATGCGAAAAAATCCGGATAAAAGAGGTTTTCCGAGAGTGTAACCTCCGAAACGCATAACGTAACAAAAGTTAGACCCACTCGAATCTTTTTCTTTCTTCGATAAATATTAACTAGAGGTCAGTCAAGACATGTCCATATATGCGAAAAAATCCGGATAAAAGAACTTTTCCGATAGTGTAACCGCCAAAACGCATAACGTAACAAAAAGTTAGACCCACTCGAATCTTTTTCTTTCTTCAATAAATATTAAGCGGAGGTCAAGTCATGTCCATATATGCGAAAAAATCCGGATAAAAGAAGTTTTCCGACAGTGTAACCTCCAAAACGCATAACGTAACAAAAAGTTAGACCCACTCGAATCTTTTTCTTTCTTCGATAAATATTAACCGGAGGTCAAGTCATGTCCATATATGCAAAAAATCCGGATAAAAGAGGTTTTACGACAGTGTAACCTCCAAAACGCATAACGTAACAAAAAGTTAGACCAGTCGAATCTTTTTCTTTCTTCGATAAATATTAACTAGAGGTCAAGTCATGTCCATATATGCGAAAAATCCGGATAAAAGAACTTTTCCGATAGTGTAACCGCCAAAACGCATAACGTAACAAAAAGTTAGACCCACTCGAATCTTTTTCTTTCTTCAATAAATGTTAAGCGGAGGTCAAGTCATGTCCATATATGCGAAAAAATCCGGATAAAAGAGGGTTTACGACAGTGTAACCTCCAAAACGCATAACGTAACAAAAAGTTAGACCCACTCGAATCTTTTTCTTTCTTCGATAAATATTAACTAGAGGTCAAGTCATGTCCATATATGCGAAAAAATTCGGATAAAAGAACTTCGCCGATAGTGTAACCGCCAAACACAGGGGTTGATGTACATAGACCGCTCGATCACTTGTTCAAAAAAGTAAAAAAAAGATAACTAAGTCGAAGCCAACCAATTTGCATGTACTATATGAACGATAATTGTACAAGGATTACTTGGCGACTTCAAAATTTGAAGAAAAAATTGGCCTTCGGCTTAAAAATCCAGTAAAACTTAAAAATTTATGCAAATTCAGCCCAAAATCCAAGATGGCGGCCGTAAAGTGAAAATTGTCAGAAGAAGAAAACTAAATCGAAGCCAAGCCATTAACATGTCTCACATGATAGGTAATTGCATACAGATTAATTGGGGACTTTAAAAAATGAAGAAAAAATTGGTCTTTGGTTTCAAAATGCACAAAATGGCAAAAATCCAAAATGGCGGATATACGAACAAATGATCAGGGCCAACACCTGTGCAAAACGCATAACGTAACAAAAAGTTAGACCCACTCGAATCTTTTTCTTTCTTCAATAAATGTTAAGCGGAGGTCAAGTCATGTCCATATATGCGAAAAAATCCGGATAAAAGAGGTTTTACGACAGTGTAACCTCCAAAACGCATAACGTAACAAAAAGTTAGACCCACTCGAATCTTTTTCTTTCTTCGATAAATATTAACTAGAGGTCAAGTCATGTCCATATATGCGAAAAAATCCGGATAAAAGAACTTTTCCGACAGTGTAACCTCCAAAACGCATAACGTAACAAAAAGTTAGAACCACTCGAATCTTTTTCTTTCTTCGATAAATATTAACCGGAGGTCAAGTCATGTCCATATATGCGAAAAAATCCGGATAAAAGAGGTTTTCCGACAGTGTAACCTCCAAAACGCATAACGTAACAAAAGTTAGACCCACTCGAATCTTTTTCTTTCTTCGATAAATATTAACCGGAGGTCAAGTCATGTCCATATATGCGAAAAAATCCGGATAAAAGAGCTTTTCCGACAGTGTAACCTCCAAAACGCATAACGTAACAAAAAATTAGACCCACTCGAATCTTTTTCTTTCTTCGATAAATATTAACTGGAGGTCAAATCATGTCCATATATGCGAAAAAATCCGGATAAAAGAGGTTTACCGACAGTGTAACCTCCAAAACGCATAACGTAACAAAAGGTTAGACCCACTCGAATTTTTTTCTTTCTTCGATAAATATTAACCGGAGGTCAAGTCATGTCCATATATGCGAAAAAATCCGGATAAAAGAGGTTTTCCGACAGTGTAACCTCCAAAACGCTTCACGTAACAAATATTTAGACCCACTCGACTCTTTTTCTTTCTTCGATAAATATAAACCGGAGGTCAATTCAAGTCGCTTCGTGCAAAAAAATCCGGATAAAAGAAATTTATAGAGCTCAAAACTCGAAAAAAACAAGTATGTTACGTCATGCGTCGGAGTTTTTTAAAACACATACAAAAAGGGACAAATTTTAGCATGGCTGACGCATAACGTAACAAAATTTTATTTTTGGTCCAAAGTGGTCCAAAACACCAGGAATTTGCTTTTTTCTTCCATTAATAAACCGCGGAGGTCAAATCAAGTCGATTCATGCAAAATAATCCGGATAATGCAAACTTTTAGACATGTAAAATCGTCAAAACGCATAACGTAACAAAAAGTTAGACCCACTCGAATTTTTTTCCTTTCTTCGATAAATATTAACCGGAGGTCAAGTCATGTCCATATATGCGAAAAAATCCGGATAAAAGAGGTTTTCCGACAGTGTAACCTCCAAAACGCATAACGTAACAAAAAGTTAGACCCACTCGAATCTTTTTCTTTCTTCAATAAATATTAAGCGGAGATCAAGTCATGTCCATATATGCGAAAAAATCCTTATAAAAGAGGTTTTACGACAGTGTAACCTCCAAAACGCATAACGTAACAAAAAGTTAGACCCACTCGAATCTTTTTCTTTCTTCGATAAATATTGACTAGAGGTCAAGTCATGTCCATATATGCGAAAAAATCCGGATAAAAGAACTTTTCCGAGAGTGTAACCGCCAAAACGCATAACGTAACAAAAAGTTAGACCCACTCGAATATTTTTCTTTCTTCAATAAATATTAAGCGGAGGTCAAGTCATGTCCATATATGCGAAAAAATCCGGATAAAAGAAGCTTTCCGACAGTGTAACCTCCAAAACGCATAACGTAACAAAAAGTTAGACCCACTCGAATCTTTTTCTTTCTTCGATAAATATTAACCGGAGGTCAAGTCATGTCCATATATGCAAAAAAATCCGGATAAAAGAGGTTTTACGACAGTGTAACCTCCAAAACGCATAACGTAACAAAAAGTTAGACCCAGTCCAATCTTTTTCTTTCTTCGATAAATATTAACTAGAGGTCAAGTCATGTCCATATATGCGAAAAAATCCGGATAAAAGAACTTTTCCGATAGTGTAACCGCCAAAACGCATAACGTAACAAAAAATTAGACCCACTCGAATCTTTTTCTTTCTTCAATAAATATTAAGCGGAGGTCAAGTCATGTCCATATATGCGAAAAAATCCGGATAAAAGAGGTTTTACGACCATGTAACCTCCAAAACGCATAACGTAACAAAAAGTTAGACCCACTCGAATCTTTTTCTTTCTTCGATAAATATTAACTAGAGGTCAAGTCATGTCCATATATGCGAAAAAATTCGGATAAAAGAACTTTTCCGATAGTGTAACCGCCAAAACGCATAACGTAACAAAAAGTTAGACCCACTCGAATCTTTTTCTTTCTTCAATAAATGTTAAGCGGAGGTCATGTCATGTCCATATATGCGAAAAAATCCGGATAAAAGAGGTTTTACGACAGTGTAACCTCCAAAACGCATAACGTAACAAAAAGTTAGACCCACTCGAATCTTTTTCTTTCTTCGATAAATATTAACTAGAGGTCAAGTCATGTCCATATATGCGAACAAATCCGGATAAAAGAGGTTTTCCGACAGTGTAACCTCCAAAACGCATAACGTAACAAGAAGTTAGACCCACTCGAATCTTTTTCTTTCTTCAATAAATATTAAGCGGAGGTCAAGTCATGTCCATATATGCGAAAAAATCCGGATAAAAGAACTTTTCCGACAGTGTAACCTCCAAAACGCATAACGTAACAAAAGTTAGACCCCTCGAATCTTTTTCTTTCTTCGATAAATATAAACCGGAGGTCAAGTCAAGTCGATTCGTGAAAAAAAATCCGGATAAAAGAAATTTATAGAGCTCAAAACTCGAAAAAACAAGTTTGTTACGTTATGCGTCGGAGTACTAAAACACATACAAAAAGGGACAAATTTTAGCATGGCTGACGCATAACGTAACAAAATTTTATTTTTGCTCCAAAGTGCTCCAAAACGCCTGGAAATTGCTTTTCTCATTCCATTGATAATCATCGGAGGTCAAATCAAGTCGATTCATGAAAAAAAATCCGGATAAAGGTACATTTTCGACATGTAAACCATCAAAACGCATAACGTAACAAAAATTAGACCCATTCGAATCTTTTTCTTTCTTCGATAAATATTAACTGGAGGTCAAGTCATGTCCATATATGCGAAAAAATCCGGATAAAAGAACTTTTCCGATAGTGTAACCTCCAAAACGCATAACGTAACAAAAAGTTAGACCCACTCGAATCTTTTTCTTTCTTCAATAAATATTAAGCGGAGGTCAAGTCATGTCCATATATGCGAAAAATCCGGATAAAAGAACTTTTCCGACAGTGTAACCTCCAAAACGCATAACGTAACAAAAAGTTAGACCCACTCGAATCTTTTTCTTTCTTCGATAAATATTAACAGGAGGTCAAGTCATGACCATGTATGCGAAAAAATCCGGATAAAAGAGGTTTTCCGAGAGTGTAACCTCCGAAACGCATAACGTAACAAAAAGTTAGACCCACTCGAATCTTTTTCTTTCTTCGATAAATATTAACTAGAGGTCAGTCAAGACATGTCCATATATGCGAAAAAATCCGGATAAAAGAACTTTTCCGATAGTGTAACCGCCAAAACGCATAACGTAACAAAAAGTTAGACCCACTCGAATCTTTTTCTTTCTTCAATAAATATTAAGCGGAGGTCAAGTCATGTCCATATATGCGAAAAAATCCGGATAAAAGAAGTTTTCCGACAGTGTAACCTCCAAAACGCATAACGTAACAAAAAGTTAGACCCACTCGAATCTTTTTCTTTCTTCGATAAATATTAACCGGAGGTCAAGTCATGTCCATATATGCAAAAAAATCCGGATAAAAGAGGTTTTACGACAGTGTAACCTCCAAAACGCATAACGTAACAAAAAGTTAGACCAGTCGAATCTTTTTCTTTCTTCGATAAATATTAACTAGAGGTCAAGTCATGTCCATATATGCGAAAAAATCCGGATAAAAGAACTTTTCCGATAGTGTAACCGCCAAAACGCATAACGTAACAAAAAGTTAGACCCACTCGAATCTTTTTCTTTCTTCAATAAATGTTAAGCGGAGGTCAAGTCATGTCCATATATGCGAAAAAATTCTTATAAAAGAGGTTTTACGACAGTGTAACCTCCAAAACGCATAACGTAACAAAAAGTTAGACCCACTCGAATCTTTTTCTTTCTTCGATAAATATTAACTAGAGGTCAAGTCATGTCCATATATGCGAAAAATTCGGATAAAAGAACTTTTCCGATAGTGTAACCGCCAAAACGCATAACGTAACAAAAAGTTAGACCCACTCGAATCTTTTTCTTTCTTCAATAAATGTTAAGCGGAGGTCAAGTCATGTCCATATATGCGAAAAATCCGGATAAAAGAGCTTTTCCGACAGTGTAACCTCCAAAACGCATAACGTAACAAAAGTTAGACCCACTCGAATCTTTTTTCTTTCTTCGATAAATATTAACTAGAGGTCAAGTCATGTCCATATATGCGAAAAAAAATCCGGATAAAAGAACTTTTCCGACAGTGTAACCTCCAAAACGCATAACGTAACAAAAAGTTAGAACCACTCGAATCTTTTTTTTCTTCGATAAATATTAACCGGAGGTCAAGTCATGTCCATATATGCGAAAAAATCCGGATAAAAGAGGTTTTCCGACAGTGTAACCTCCAAAACGCATAACGTAACAAAAAGTTAGACCCACTCGAATCTTTTTCTTTCTTCGATAAATATTAACCGGAGGTCAAGTCATGTCCATATATGCGAAAAAATCCGGATAAAAGAGCTTTTCCGACAGTGTAACCTCCAAAACGCATAACGTAACAAAAAATTAGACCCACTCGAATCTTTTTCTTTCTTCGATAAATATTAACTGGAGGTCAAATCATGTCCATATATGCGAAAAAATCCGGATAAAAGAGGTTTACCGACAGTGTAACCTCCAAAACGCATAACGTAACAAAAGGTTAGACCCACTCGAATTTTTTCTTTCTTCGATAAATATTAACCGGAGGTCAAGTCATGTCCATATATGCAAAAAAATCCGGATAAAAGAGGTTTTCCGACAGTGTAACCACCAAAACGCATAACGTAACAAAAAGTTATACCCCCTCGAATCTTTTTCTTTCTTCGATAAATATAAACCGGAGGTCAATTCAAGTCGCTTCGTGCAAAAAAATCCGGATAAAAGAAATTTATAGAGCTCAAAACTCGAAAAAAACAAGTATGTTACGTCATGCGTCGGAGTTTTTTAAAACACATACAAAAAGGGACAAATTTTAGCATGGCTGACGCATAACGTAACAAAATTTTATTTTTGGTCCAAAGTGGTCCAAAACACCAGGAATTTGCTTTTTTCTTCCATTAATAAACCGCGGAGGTCAAATCAAGTCGATTCATGCAAAAAAATCCGGATAATGCAAACTGTTAGACATGTAAAATCGTCAAAACGCATAACGTAACAAAAAGTTAGACCCACTCGAATTTTTTCCTTTCTTCGATAAATATTAACAGGAGATCAAGTCATGTCCATATATGTAAAAAAATCCGGATAAAAGAGGTTTTCCGACAGTGTAACCTCCAAAACGCATAACGTAACAAAAAGTTAGACCCACTCGAATATTTTTCTTTCTTCAATAAATATTAAGCGGAGATCAAGTCATGTCCATATATGCGAAAAAATCCTTATAAGAGGTTTTACGACAGTGTAACCTCCAAAACGCATAACGTAACAAAAAGTTAGACCCACTCGAATCTTTTTCTTTCTTCGATAAATATTAACTAGAGGTCAAGTCATGTCCATATATGCGAAAAAATCCGGATAAAAGAACTTTTCCGATAGTGTAACCGCCAAAACGCATAACGTAACAAAAAGTTAGACCCACTCGAATCTTTTTCTTTCTTCAATAAATATTAAGCGGAGGTCAAGTCATGTCCATATATGCGAAAAAAATCCGGATAAAAGAAGCTTTCCGACAGTGTAACCTCCAAAACGCATAACGTAACAAAAAGTTAGACCCACTCGAATCTTTTTCTTTCTTCGATAAATATTAACCGGAGGTCAAGTCATGTCCATATATGCAAAAAAATCCGGATAAAAGAGGTTTTACGACAGTGTAACCTCCAAAACGCATAACGTAACAAAAAGTTAGACCCAGTCCAATCTTTTTCTTTCTTCGATAAATATTAACTAGAGGTCAAGTCATGTCCATCTATGCGAAAAAATCCGGATAAAAGAACTTTTCCGATAGTGTAACCGCCAAAACGCATAACGTAACAAAAAATTAGACCCACTCGAATCTTTTTCTTTCTTCAATAAATATTAAGCGGAGGTCAAGTCATGTCCATATATGCGAAAAAATCCGGATAAAAGAGGTTTTACGACCATGTAACCTCCAAAACGCATAACGTAACAAAAAGTTAGACCCACTCGAATCTTTTTCTTTCTTCGATAAATATTAACTAGAGGTCAAGTCATGTCCATATATGCGAAAAAATCCGGATAAAAGAACTTTTCCGATAGTGTAACCGCCAAAACGCATAACGTAACAAAAAGTTAGACCCACTCGAATCCTTTTCTTTCTTCAATAAATGTTAAGCGGAGGTCATGTCATGTCCATATATGCGAAAAAATCCGGATAAAAGAGGTTTTACGACAGTGTAACCTCCAAAACGCATAACGTAACAAAAAGTTAGACCCACTCGAATCTTTTTCTTTCTTCGATAAATATTAACTAGAGGTCAAGTCATGTCCATATATGCGAACAAATCCGGATAAAAGAGGTTTTCCGACAGTGTAACCTCCAAAACGCATAACGTAACAAGAAGTTAGACCCACTCGAATCTTTTTTCTTTCTTCAATAAATATTAAGCGGAGGTCAAGTCATGTCCATATATGCGAAAAAATCCGGATAAAAGAACTTTTCCGACAGTGTAACCTCCAAAACGCATAACGTAACAAAAAGTTAGACCCCCTCGAATCTTTTTCTTTCTTCGATAAATATAAACCGGAGGTCAAGTCAAGTCGATTCGTGAAAAAAAAAATCCGGATAAAAGAAATTTATAGAGCTCAAAACTCGAAAAAACAAGTTTGTTACGTTATGCGTCGGAGTACTAAAACACATACAAAAAGGACAAATTTTAGCATGGCTGACGCATAACGTAACAAAATTTTATTTTTGCTCCAAAGTGCTCCAAAACGCCTGGAAATTGCTTTTCTCATTCCATTGATAATCATCGGAGGTCAAATCAAGTCGATTCATGAAAAAAAATCCGGATAAAGGTAAATTTTCGACATGTAAACCATCAAAACGCATAACGTAACAAAAATTAGACCCATTCGAATCTTTTTTCTTTCTTCGATAAATATTAACTGGAGGTCAAGTCATGTCCATATATGCGAAAAAATCCGGATAAAAGAACTTTTCCGATAGTGTAACCTCCAAAACGCATAACGTAACAAAAAGTTAGACCCACTCGAATCTTTTTCTTTCTTCAATAAATATTAAGCGGAGGTCAAGTCATGTCCATATATGCGAAAAAATCCGGATAAAAGAACTTTTCCGACAGTGTAACCTCCAAAACGCATAACGTAACAAAAAGTTAGACCCACTCGAATCTTTTTCTTTCTTCGATAAATATTAACAGGAGGTCAAGTCATGACCATGTATGCGAAAAAATCCGGATAAAAGAGGTTTTCCGAGAGTGTAACCTCCGAAACGCATAACGTAACAAAAAGTTAGACCCACTCGAATCTTTTTCTTTCTTCGATAAATATTAACCGGAGGTCAAGTGATGTCCATATATGCAAAAAAATCCGGATAAAAGAGGTTTTACGACAGTGTAACCTCCAAAACGCATAACGTAACAAAAAGTTAGACCCAGTCGAATCTTTTTCTTTCTTCGATAAATATTAACTAGAGGTCAAGTCATGTCCATATATGCGAAAAAATCCGGATAAAAGAACTTTTCCGATAGTGTAACCGCCAAAACGCATAACGTAACAAAAAGTTAGACCCACTCGAATCTTTTTCTTTCTTCAATAAATGTTAAGCGGAGGTCAAGTCAAGTCCATATATGCGAAAAAATCCTTATAAAAGAGGTTTTACGACAGTGTCACCTCCAAAACGCATAACGTAACAAAAAGTTAGACCCACTCGAATCTTTTTCTTTCTTCGATAAATATTAACCGGAGGTCAAGTCATGTCCATATATGCGAAAAAATTCAGATTATAGTGTTTTTACGACAGCGTATCTTCCAAAACGCATAACGTAACAAAAAGTTAGACCCACTCGAATCTTTTTTCTTTCTTCGATAAATATTAACTGGAGGTCAAATCATGTCCATATATGCGAAAAAATCCGGATAAAAGAGCTTTTCCGACAGTGTAACCTCCAAAACGCATAACGTAACAAAAGTTAGACCCACTCGAATCTTTTTCTTTCTTCGATAAATATTAACTGGAGGTCAAATCATGTCCATATATGCGAAAAAATCCGGATAAAAGAGCTTTTCCGACAGTGTAACCTCCAAAACGCATAACGTAACAAAAAGTTAAACCCACTCGAATCTTTTTCTTTCTTCGATAAATATTAACTGGAGGTCAAGTCATGTCCATATATGCGAAAAAATCCGGATAAAAGAACTTTTCCGACAGTGTAACCTCCAAAACGCATAACGTAACAAAAAGTTATACCCCCTCGACTCTTTTTCTTTCTTCGATAAATATAAACCGGAGGTCAAGTCAAGTCGATTCGTGAAAAAAAATCCGGATAAAAGAAATTTATAGAGCTCAAAACTCGAAAAAACAAGTTTGTTACGTTATGCGTCGGAGTACTAAAAACACATACAAAAAGGGACAAATTTTAGCATGGCTGACGCATAACGTAACAAAATTTTATTTTTGCTCCAAAGTGCTCCAAAACGCCTGGAAATTGCTTTTCTCATTCCATTGATAATCATCGGAGGTCAAATCAAGTCGATTCATGAAAAAAAATCCGGATAAAGGTAAATTTTCGACATGTAAACCATCAAAACGCATAACGTAACAAAAATTAGACCCATTCGAATCTTTTTCTTTCTTCGATAAATATTAACTGGAGGTCAAGTCATGTCCATATATGCGAAAAAATCCGGATAAAAGAACTTTTCCGATAGTGTAACCTCCAAAACGCATAACGTAACAAAAAGTTAGACCCACTCGAATCTTTTTCTTTCTTCAATAAATATTAAGCGGAGGTCAAGTCATGTCCATATATGCGAAAAAATCCGGATAAAAGAACTTTTCCGACAGTGTAACCTCCAAAACGCACAACGTAACAAAAAGTTAGACCCACTCGAATCTTTTTCTTTCTTCGATAAATATTAACAGGAGGTCAAGTCATGACCATGTATGCGAAAAAATCCGGATAAAAGAGGTTTTCCGAGAGTGTAACCTCCGAAACGCATAACGTAACAAAAAGTTAGACCCACTCGAATCTTTTTCTTTCTTCGATAAATATTAACTAGAGGTCAGTCAAGACATGTCCATATATGCGAAAAAATCCGGATAAAAGAACTTTTCCGATAGTGTAACCGCCAAAACGCATAACGTAACAAAAGTTAGACCCACTCGAATCTTTTTCTTTCTTCAATAAATATTAAGCGGAGGTCAAGTCATGTCCATATATGCGAAAAAATCCGGATAAAAGAAGTTTTCCGACAGTGTAACCTCCAAAACGCATAACGTAACAAAAAGTTAGACCCACTCGAATCTTTTTCTTTCTTCGATAAATATTAACCGGAGGTCAAGTGATGTCCATATATGCAAAAAATCAGGATAAAAGAGGTTTTACGACAGTGTAACCTCCAAAACGCATAACGTAACAAAAAGTTAGACCCAGTCGAATCTTTTTCTTTCTTCGATAAATATTAACTAGAGGTCAAGTCATGTCCATATATGCGAAAAAATTCGGATAAAAGAACTTTTCCGATAGTGTAACCGCCAAAACGCATAACGTAACAAAAAGTTAGACCCACTCGAATCTTTTTCTTTCTTCAATAAATGTTAAGCTGGAGGTCATGTCATGTCCATATATGCGAAAAAATCCGGATAAAAGAGGTTTTACGACAGTGTAACCTCCAAAACGCATAACGTAACAAAAAGTTAGACCCACTCGAATCTTTTTCTTTCTTCGATAAATATTAACTAGAGGTCAAGTCATGTCCATATATGCGAACAAATCCGGATAAAAGAGGTTTTCCGACAGTGTAACCTCCAAAACGCATAACGTAACAAGAAGTTAGACCCACTCGAATCTTTTTCTTTCTTCAATAAATATTAAGCGGAGGTCAAGTCATGTCCATACATGCGAAAAAATCCGGATAAAAGAACTTTTCCGACAGTGTAACCTCCAAAACGCATAACGTAACAAAAGTTAGACCCCTCGAATCTTTTTTCTTTTTCTTCGATAAATATAAACCGGAGGTCAAGTCAAGTCGATTCGTGAAAAAAAAATCCGGATAAAAGAAATTTATAGAGCTCAAAACTCGAAAAAACAAGTTTGTTACGTTATGCGTCGGAGTACTAAAAACACATACAAAAAGGGACAAATTTTAGCATGGCTGACGCATAACGTAACAAAATTTTATTTTTGCTCCAAAGTGCTCCAAAACGACTGGAAATTTCTTTTCTCATTCCATTGATAATCATCGGAGGTCAAATCAAGTCGATTCATGAAAAAAATCCGGATAAAGGTAAATTTTCGACATGTAAACCATCAAAACGCATAACGTAACAAAAATTAGACCCATTCGAATCTTTTTTCTTTCTTCGATAAATATTAACTGGAGGTCAAGTCATGTCCATATATGCGAAAAAATCCGGATAAAAGAACTTTTCCGATAGTGTAACCTCCAAAACGCATAACGTAACAAAAAGTTAGACCCACTCGAATCTTTTTCTTTCTTCAATAAATATTAAGCGGAGGTCAAGTCATGTCCATATATGCGAAAAAATCCGGATAAAAGAACTTTTCCGACAGTGTAACCTCCAAAACGCATAACGTAACAAAAAGTTAGACCCACTCGAATCTTTTTCTTTCTTCGATAAATATTAACAGGAGGTCAAGTCATGACCATGTATGCGAAAAAATCCGGATAAAAGAGGTTTTCCGAGAGTGTAACCTCCGAAACGCATAACGTAACAAAAAGTTAGACCCACTCGAATCTTTTTCTTTCTTCGATAAATATTAACTAGAGGTCAAGTCATATCCATATATGCGAAAAAATCCGGATAAAAGAACTTTTCCGATAGTGTAACCGCCAAAACGCATAACGTAACAAAAGTTAGACCCACTCGAATCTTTTTCTTTCTTCAATAAATATTAAGCGGAGGTCAAGTCATGTCCATATATGCGAAAAAATCCGGATAAAAGAAGTTTTCCGACAGTGTAACCTCCAAAACGCATAACGTAACAAAAAGTTAGACCCACTCGAATCTTTTTCTTTCCTCGATAAATATTAACCGGAGGTCAAGTCATGTCCATATATGCAAAAAATCCGGATAAAAGAGGTTTTACGACAGTGTAACCTCCAAAACGCATAAGGTAAAAAAAAAGTTAGACCCAGTCGAATCTTTTTCTTTCTTCGATAAATATTAACTAGAGGTCAAGTCATGTCCATATATGCGAAAAAATCCGGATAAAAGAACTTTTCCGATAGTGTAACCGCCAAAACGCATAACGTAACAAAAAGTTAGACCCACTCGAATCTTTTTCTTTCTTCAATAAATGTTAAGCGGAGGTCAAGTCATGTCCATATATGCGAAAAAATCCTTATAAAAGAGGTTTTACGACAGTGTAACCTCCAAAACGCATAACGTAACAAAAAGTTAGACCCACTCGAATCTTTTTCTTTCTTCGATAAATATTAACTAGAGGTCAAGTCATGTCCATATATGCGAAAAAATTCGGATAAAAGAACTTTTCCGATAGTGTAACCGCCAAAACGCATAACGTAACAAAAAGTTAGAACCCACTCGAATCTTTTTCTTTCTTCAATAAATGTTAAGCGGAAGTCAAGTCATGTCCATATATGCGAAAAAATCCGGATAAAAGAGGTTTTACGACAGTGTAACCTCCAAAACGCATAACGTAACAAAAAGTTAGACCCACTCGAATCTTTTTTCTTTCTTCGATAAATATTAACTAGAGGTCAAGTCATGTCCATATATGCGAAAAAATCCGGATAAAAGAGGTTTTCCGACAGTGTAACCTCCAAAACGCATAACGTAACAAAAAGTTAGACCCACTCGAATCTTTTTCTTTTTTCGCTAAATATTAACTGGATGTCAAGTCATGTCCATATATGCGAAAAAATCCGGATAAAAGGGCTTTTCCGACAGTGTAACCTCCAAAACGCATAACGTAACAAAAGTTAGACCCACTCGAATCTTTTTCTTTCTTCGATAAATATTTACCGGAGGTCAAGTCATGACCATATATGCGAAAAAATCCGGATAAAAGAGGTTTTCCGAGAGTGTAACCTCCGAAACGCATAACGTAACAAAAAGTTAGACCCACTCGCTTTTTTTTCTTTCTTCTCTAAATATTAACTGGAGGTGAAATCATGTCCACATATATGCGAAAAAATCCGGATAAAAGAGCTTTTCCGACAGTGTAACCTCCAAAACGCATAACGTAACAAAAAGTTAGACCCACTCGAATCTTTTTTCTTTCTTCGCTAAATATTAACTGGATGTCAAGTCATGTCCATATATGCGAAAAAATCCGGATAAAAGAGCTTTTCCGACAGTGTAACCTCCAAAACGCATAACGTAACAAAAAGTTATACCCCTCGAATCTTTTTTTCTTCGATAAATATAAACCGGAGGTCAATTCAAGTCGCTTCGTGCAAAAAAATCCGGATAAAAGAAATTTATAGAGCTCAAAACTCGAAAAAACAACTTTGTTACGTTATGCGTTGGAGTACTAAAAACAAATGCAAAAAGGGACAAATATAAACCGGAGGTCAAGTCAAGTCGATTCGTGCAAAGTAATCCGGATAAAAGAAATTTATAGTTGGTCTACTTTAAACATAAGATCTCTGAAGTATTCGTTATTTTTTAAATTTGTATATAGAGGACAAATATGGCATGGGCCGAGTAATTTTTGAAGTATTTGTTATTTTTGAATTTTTTTTTATTTCGGGGGACAAATTTGGTGTGGACGAGATAGCATGGGCCGAGTTTTGACTTGAAAAGAGGGGGGGGGAAGGAGGACTTCCAACATAAAATCTTTCAAGTATTTGTTACTTTGAATTTTTTTTTTTTTTATTTCGGGGACAAATTTGGTGTGGACGAGATAGCATGGGCCGAGTTTTGACTTGAACAGAGGGAAGGAGGACTTCCAACATAAAATCTTTCAAGTATTTGTTACTTTTGATTTTTTTTTTATTTCGGGGGACAAATTTGGTGTGGACGAGATAGCATGGGCCGAGTTTTGACTTGAACAGAGGGAGGAGGACTTCCAACATAAAATCTTTCAAGTATTTGTTACTTTTGAATTTTTTTATTTCGGGGGACAAATTTGGTGTGGACGAGATAGCATGGGCCGAGTTTTGACTTGAACAGAGGGAGGGAGGACTTCCAACATAAAATCTTTTAAGTATTTGTTACTTTGAATTTTTTTTTATTTCGGGGGACAAATTTGGTGTGGACGAGATAGCATGGGCCGAGTTTTGACTTGAACAGAGGGAGGGAGGACATTAAACATAAAATCTTTCAAGTATTTGTCATTTCTGATCATTTTAATTTTTTTGTTACGTTATGCGACGAGCAGCAAAAAAGTTGTCCCTTTTCCTTAGTGCCAAACGGTTTTGAACGCATAACGTAGCAATTTGTTATGTTATGCGATTTTGTTACGTTATGCGTCGTTACATCTGCACGGCACAGAAAGTATTAAACTGTTAAGCGTGGGAGCCAAGCACGCGATTCTAGTACGACTTGCTTACATACATTAAGCTTATGTTTCTGGTCAATACCTTAACATGATTGCTTATAGTTTATCCAGGGTTTGTTAAGTAAACATTATTATGTTGTACATTAGGTATTAGTTAGGAATTGTAGTCAAATAAATTTCCCAGGCATTTTATTTCGCGCAATTTAAATATACTGTGAATGGTTGCAAGTATAACATAAGTATGAAGTGATTCTCAAAATGTGCTCTAAAATAATTTAGCAAGAATCTCTTCCCCCTTTTGTTCAGCCAAAAAAAATGTATATCGGTTTTCTGGCTTGCCTAAAATACTTCTTTTTAGGATCTACTCGGTTAGAAAAGGATTATGACCCGTTTTCATGTTTCGTGACGAAATAATTCAATTACATTTTGGGAATAATATAATTGCCTCATTTATATGTATCTGTCCCAACTACATGATTACAAAATACAAGGTGGCAACATTCAATTTATATGTTCAAAATTCAATTTGTATGTTCAAAATGGCAATCCCGTAAGCAATGGGATAAAAAAAAATAGAACGAGCGAAAGAAAAGAATAAGCATAAAAGCATTATATATGTTATGACGCTATTTGCTTGCCATAGCTAATTTAAATATATATCGCTCCGCGGCGTTCTCTCCTCAATTACCCCGGACTATTATTCGGGGCAGTTGTCAGCCAGCCATAGTCGGAGGATGAACTAAGAATATTTTCGCTCATCTATTATATTATTGTGATCACTTTGTTGATGAGAAATTAAAGTTTATTTGTGAAGTTATATTTTGCTCTCCGTTTGTTTCTGTTGAGTCTTTCCCCGTCTCAGATGGAAGATCTACTAGCCATGTATTTGGTTTAATTTCTAGTAATCAGATAACTGGTTAGTGGATCTTCACATGAAATCTGAGTCATAATAAATGGTGCAGAATCCGATCTTTTCCGGTACCAAGCAAGCTGTGACTGGCTGTCAGCTGCCCCTGGAGGGAAAAACCAACCCCCAGGTAAGTTAATTTGGTATTATTATTTATTATAGCAATATTGGATTGATTCATTGTATATATATATATATTATGTGATATTTTGGTAATTTTAAGAAAAATTCACGCTTGCTTCATTGATATAGATTTCCCGCCAAAAGTTGATTTGTGGCGCGAAATTTTTTTGTAGAGTGATTAAATTAATTTATGGCTGACGCCCCTGAAGGTGCAGGTGAAGGTGCAGGTGAAGGTGCGGGTGGTCAAGCTGAAGGGGTAGCGATGGCTACAAAATATTGTATGGCGGGTTTTAGTCGGATCTATCATGGCCGACCGTCGGAGGATTTCGATGAATTCTGTAGACAGTTCGACGCGCATGCAATTTTGGCAAATTTACAACGCCAAAACAAAATTGGCATTCCAAACAAGGTTAGCTGATAATGCGTTAATATTTTTTAATAGTCTGAATGAAGAACAGACGGCTTCTATAGCGACCATCAAGCAAGCCCTGAAAGAAAATTTTGAGGGTGAGCGCTGGAAATGGCACTTAGAATCAAAACTTCTGTCGCGAAAACAGGCAAGTAGTGAATCAATTGATGATTATGCCGCAGAGATAATGAAAATATGTAGCCAATTAGGTAAGCCTACAGCGGATCAAATCTCTTGTTTTGTTCGTGGACTTTTGCCAGTTAACATGTCATCACATATTTTAAAGTATCAAATTTGTAGCACAAGTTATTTATTCCATTCGAATTGATCTGCAAAAAATAATAATTCTTATTAATGGTGGTTAAGAGACGAACATTTATTGATGAAAAATGTCATCCCCGTTCATCATGTCACGGGTCACGCCATTCCGTGTCAAAAAGATAGGTAGTCGTTGTCTCGATGGCAGAGGCTAACGTAATTAGTTAACTGGAAATGAAATCAACATCGTGACTGTCAAAGATTACCTTCATAGGACCGGTATTTATATAATTGAACACACTATGTTTCTGTTCTCTAATGCATAGATAGTTCACAAGTGGTCAAATAGTGATTGGCCACTATGCAAAAACTACACAATCATTAGGAAATTCGCAGTAGAAGTGACGTAATTAATCGGATTAACTACCATAGCAATAGATGAATACAATTTTTAATATATCGCCCTGCACTACAACGTTCACGCGGTACCTATGCATTGAACCATAGATGTCAAAGAAAGGCTGATCACTCGCACCTGTAAGGTTAGTATTTTTGAAAAGAGATTCAATCTAGGTATGCAGATATGCACAGGTGATTAGTGCAAAATGCTTGTAATGTAGGGCGATCTATTCAAAAATTGTATTCATATATTGCTATGGTAGTTAATCCGATTAATTACGTCACTTCTACGGCGAATTGTTATTCGAATACAAGCAGTTTTTAGACGTTGAGTGCACAATCGAAAATTTTCGGTAGTATTACTTCATGGAAATTGTTATCATAAGGAGATATATTGGAGCTGTATTTTTAGTTTAAAAGCGACGTATAACTGCATTCAGCGATAATATCAATTTGTTTGATAAGAATGCGTGACATTTCCGCGACAATTGTAGAAAAAACATGCCCGGTAACATGCTTGCACACAAATGTCCCTAGGCAATATATGTACGACACAGAAACCGACTAAGTAGCGGTGGTAATTGTTGAAGTATCAGGATTATAGTTGTAACACTGTAAGGCAATTTATAAAATGACGTTTTCTAGACAATTAGAAGACGTTATATGTATCAGATAAGGAAATTGGAAGGCGCTATCGCATTTTCCCGATTGATTAATCTGTTGTTGTCCAGAATATGTCCTTGGTGGAGTAAAAATAGAAGAAAAAATGGCGGGAAAGTAGATTAACCCTCGTCAACAGGAAGCATTTTTTAACACATCTACCAAATTAGAAGAGGGTATGGTTGTTGCAACCTCCTCTGAATTTTCTATACTAAACATATTATATAATATTTTTATTGATATCGAGGTATAGCTATGGCCATTTTCTATCCATTTATACTAAAATAAGTACCAATAGTCTCCACATCATTTCTCGATCCCCTGAAGAAATATGGAAAATCTCAGTTGTGGACAAAATGTAGGCCAAAAGTTTGTAAGGGAATCACTATTTTAATCTACATGTAATTACCAATTGGCAATTTTGAATTATTTTCTTAAGAGCAAAATATATAAACAAAGAATATATATACTATGGTTTCCTCAACCCCTTACCCCCTTGGGCCGAGAGCCGCTCTAAGGGGGTAAGTCAATTTGTTGGAATTGGTGATCAGTCCACAAGACGAGTAAATGTATTTTCATTCTCAAAAGTCGCTATCATATGCACACGTAGATCAGAATTGAGGATAGCGCGGCGGACCAAGCTAATTCCAAGCACGTCTCACAGCCTTACTGATTGACATCCGCTCATTTTCTTATTTGCATCAAGGTTCCTACGTAGCAATGGAGAGGTAAAACTGTATAAAGTTGTTAATGATAATTTCAAACCCAACGCACATACACGGCATAGAATCGATCTCAATTGTAAGCAGTAAAAAGGACAACTCGACATTTTAACGCAAAACAAAAGTTTTAGTTAAGGTGCCGAGTTGATGTACTATGTGATTATTATGAGCAGAGAATATTTTCATACAATAACTGCGCATGAGAACCACGTAGTTATATAATTGGCAAATAAACATTATCTAAAGGGTTAAAAATACCCCTTCCCATTACAAAACATTTCTTTGCATAACTTGAGATACATTTCGTTAATTTGAAAAATTAAAAAACCTGTGAATAGAAGACAATTTTTGCTACCCTCCAAAAGTTTTCCCTTCTCAAAATAATTTTTCTTTGGTCAAAAATAATCACATTTTCCAAAAAATGATGCTTTCAGTAAAATTTGCAATGTTCAACATCCTATAAATGTAATGAACAAAACGTTCTTGATATAAATGTTATGATTGATTTAATATTATTGTGTCTTCGTTCTCTTTAGTTTTATGTGTCCGATAACTCAGTCACCAATGCAATCATCTTAATTAACATGAATTTTGACATGAATGAGGTTTTCTTATTCAGCCGGTGTTTCAAAAACTCAAAAATCACTATAGAAGTAAAAATAAGGTTGTGATGTGATGCTTAAGTCTTTCCTTGGCAAGAAGAGATTCACTTGAAATGGTAGACTGAAACAGTTGCAAAGTTCTAGAGCTACAGTTCTCTTAGATAAAAGTGTCCAAGTCAAAGACGAAATGGCTATAAGAGGTTGGATGTCACCCCAGCCTCTTATACGGAAAGCGAGAGCGGACCCCCGACCCGCCAAAAAATTAACGTGTAATTTCAATGCAAATTGCGGCTTTCGGTTTCCAATATCGGTAACTTAGCGACATGCAGAAAATAAGCCGATATGTCACTTATTGCGGCCGCCTCCGCTGATTTTATACCCGAGAAAAGTAAACAGTGTCTCAAAAAGCGGGTTTTCTTTCCACCCGACAAACTCTTAACCGCTCCCGCATCTGAAATGCCGACCCCGCTAAAAAACACCGCTTTGCGGCCGCTGCGCTGCACTGCATGCGCCAACCGCCTAAAATGCGCCCCGCCTAAATCGCGCCACCGCCTAACTTTATCCACCCGCCTAAAATGCACCACCTGCTTAAACTGATCAATTGCGCCAATGGCAATGTCGCTATCCTATCCCGAAACTCAGCGATGCTGAAATCCCGCTATCCCGAAATCCCGCCAAAGCAGCCGACATCCAGCAATCCCGCAAAAGCGACCGACGTCCAACAATCTCGCAAAAGCGGCCGACATCCAGCAATCTCAAAAAGCGGCCGACATCCAGCAATCTCGCAAAAGCGGCCGACATCCAGCAATCTCGCAAAAGCGGCCAACATCCAGCAATCTCGCAAAAGCGGTCGACATCCAGCAATCTCGCAAAAGCGGCCGACATCCAGCAATCTCGCAAAAGCGGCCGACATCCAGCAATCGCGACATCCAGCAATGAAACATGAGACGATACTGTGCATGTGCTGGATGCAACCTGAACCTTGGAAAGTTAGGCAGAAATAATATGGTGCCGTGTTAATATAATAGTAATCGCGATCATATAGTTAGTCAGATTAAATGTTATGCCATAAATGTAGTGATGACCTTGTGACAGATGCATAGTTGATGATTAAATGGAAGGCTTCACTCATCAGGTCATGGTCATCTGGTATCTTTAATAGTTTAAAAATGATAAATAGGCTGGATATAGCCTATGGGATAAACCCAATGTAATTTATCGAATTTTTTAAATGTAATTTATCGAATTTCTTAGAATTCCTAGAGAAATGGTATTTCCTTTTCTTTCTTCAATATTTGCGTATTTAAACACATGATAAAAGCCCGTTTGCTCATTAGTTTGGGCAATTTGTTTGAATCTGGTCCCAGACCCAAGCCTGTTTCCGACCGGATATAAACAAACGAACAAAAATGATTAACAATGTGTTTGATTTATATAATATGCCAAATAGCATGAATGGTCTTAATTTAAAGCCATAATGTACGATCTTATTTTTTTTTTCAAACCTGAACTTTTGGTAATGTTTATACATGTCTCAACTTACACCTAAAGGAATCGGCCAAATTGGTTGTGTTAGTAGCTCAATACACAGAGCGATTTTGACATATAATTATGACTTTATGTCCGCCATAGATAGAACTCAATGTTAAATGACCAAAATAGCCAGTGGGTTTCTTTCACTTTTCCTGGTTGGACAGAATGTCTTCCCAGCAGTTATTACTAACATCATTTCAGCATTTTGGGTAAGGAATAACAAAATTAAAATTTGACGGAATTAATAAATGGTTTCAAGAACTCAGCAACTATAGCAAGAACCTTGCATGAGAAAAACTCGAACTTTCCAGTGCGTCCCTTGCCTTAGCAGTCCTTGCTTACGCCGTATACAATTATTTCCTGGCTCTCGTACTTCCTCAACTTCTCCGCTCCTAAAACTTATAGGATTCGGTATTCAAAAAATAAAAAAGAAAGAAAAAAGAAAGAAAAACAGATTAAAATCAATTCAATACCTTCGAATGTTTTAGTAAAATTTAATACAGAATAGGCTTAATAATAATAAACGGTATAGAGCACACTGGGGGGGGGCTCAATTACATTAGCACAGGGGTGTGCCGCTGGAACTCCGATATCTATACCCATGTTTGGGGATTTTTTTACCTAAAAACGGCTGATTTGACAGTTTTTGACAGTTTTTTTCCATATCGAAAGGTTTGGCTACAAAACCAAACTTGTCTATACACACCCCGTGTTTACACTACACGATTGAGTACATGGCATCATAAGAGCTGTGTGAGCTTCTAGCTGGTGGAAAATACGGTATCTATGATTGTGTTTTTTGTCAAAACAACGAATGCTCCCTTCATCCAAGCAGAAAAGTTTTTATATCGAACGAAAGCTAACACTTCCCGTTAAAAAAAACACTTTTTTATTACGTCAACAGATGACACAATTCAATGCGAATGTGGTAAATCTGTTGAAAACGAACTATTCACGCACATTATTTTATTTTTTTTATTCCCTGTGCTTGGAACTGGTGGAGGGAGGAAAAACATACACAAAGAACCACCAGTTCCCAACGATCATGAACAATTACATTTATATATATTTACAATCACATTAATTTTTATACTTTTAATATTATAATCAATACTTTTTATAAAGCAACAGGTACAAAGAGAGACAACATAGACAAAGACCGAGGACAAAGACAACATTCATGATGGTATTCTTGAATACATGTACTACTATCTGTATAAATGGGCATAAATGGGCACATAAACATGGAACATGGTGAATAGTACAGTCAACATTAGGCCCCTAACAATCAATTTTGAGTTTCCTGTCACATAATTTCTGAAAACAAGTGAGGTAACTTTTTCATTATTCATTATTCATTATTTTTCTGCCTTTCATTATATGCCCAACACGCATACTTAAAATGTGTTGTTATTTGCCACTCACTCACTTGAAGATGGATGTTTAGCCCAAATGAGATTCAAAAGTATATTAAAAAGAGTCTGCAAGGTTGACAGCAAAATGTATGTTTTGGTTTTGATTTTTCCACAAAAAATAAAGTGATATTCATAATTTTGTTTGCAAATATAACCAGTTTTTATCGGTATTTTTTTGGAAAATCACAATAATGAATTCAAGTGAGGGTCAGAAAATGAAGTGAGGGTGGGTGACGGGAAACTCAAAATCGACTTTCCTTGGCCTATGCAAGCTGATTACATGAATATGTGTAGCATGAAAAATAAATGGGAGTAGTAAATCCAGGAAAAACAAAAGTAAAAAAGCAAAATGAATAAAACTAAATTGATATTCACTCTCCTGAGATATCAAATGAAATTTTTTTAAAGTGTTTTCCCAATTTACCATTTTTTTTTTTTTCTTTATATTCAGTTTTAAACTTAGTTTTGACCAAATATAAAAAGGCTTGAAAATTTGGAATAATTTGTTGAAACTTACACCTGTAAACATAAAACTTGAGACAGAGAATACAAAAGTTCAAGCATGTGTAATGCTTTGTACTAGTGGTATCGGTCCCAAACATTTTTTCAAAATTAGAAAAAATAAAATTTTCACCAGTTTTATTATAAAATAGAATTTTAAGTTTGTTCCACAAAGGAGACACACAATCGCACTCACAGAAAATGTGAGCTAAAGATTCATTTGATTTCTTACAAAAGAAACACAAAGGCGAATCAGTTCTACCAATTTTATAAAGGAAATTATTTGTGCAGATAGTTCTATTAAAAACTTTAAAGTAAAAAGCCCTGAGGTGTGTTTCGATCGTACATTTAAAAATAATTTTCATGAATGGATGTCCAATCAATTTCCTCTTCAACTCCCAAAGTGTTAATCCAATAAACCTCTGCATTTTCTGGTCTATCCTGAGTCTTTAAAATGTTGTATGCAACTTTTGTCATTTTATTTGTTTCAAACAAAGTTTCCACAATTTTATCAAAAATGTTCACCTCAACATTCATGGGATTTTCAAACCATTCAATCAGAGTTCCATTCATGAGGGAATTGTATTTCCGTCTATCTCTAATTGGAATTTCATACTCAATGACAAGATCCTCAAAAGTCTTAACTAAATTGTAACCTCTATTAAGATCAGAAAGAGTAGAAATACCAAGATTACTCCACTCGGGATAAAAGAAAAACTATTTTTGACCAAGGTAGGTGTAGGTTTTAAAAGTCAAAACCCCGAGTAATCTTTACAATATTTTTCAAATTTTATGTCATTAAGGGCTGGGGTATGAACGTTTGGACAGTATTTATTTCGGGACATTAGATCACCTCAGACATATCGAATTGCATTCTGAATACGAAGAATGTCCTTCTGATAGCAAATAATTTAGATTTTTTGAAATTCGCAATGTAGGCCCCTAATACACATTTTATGACAAATGATTAAAATTGATATTTTGATATTTAACAGTACTCGAAGTAAACTTTATAAATCTGATGATTTATACTTAAAGTGTATGTAGGTGGGATGAAAAGCCGACGATCAATTGAAAATTTTGACCTTTCGTATTGAAGATATGAATTTTTTTTCCAAAACACACAAAAAAAATTAGGTCTTTTTGGAAAAAAAATCCATATCTTCAATATGAAAGGTCAAAATTTTCAATTAATCGTCGGCTTTTCCTCCCAGCTATACGCTTTAAGAATATATCATTAGATTTATAAAATTTACTTCGAGGACTGTTATACGGTATATCAAAAATTTCAAAAATATCAAATTTTAATAATTTGTCATAAAATTTGTATTATATCGTGAATTTCAAAAAATGAAAATTATATGATATCAGAAAGACATTCTTCGTATTCAGAATGCAATTCGATATGTCTGATGTGCTCTCTTGTCCCACAAAAAATACTGTCGAAACGTTCAAAACGCTCATTTCAGATCCCTTAAATGAAAGAGCACACTTATATTGTCCATATACGAGATTCATTTCAATGAGCTATGGCCAAATCTCTTTGAATCGCAAATCTCGTGCGAATTCGCCTAGTCAGTTGTCAATTCAATGAACAATGAGTTTGCTAAAGAGCGCTTAGAAATTGATATCAAATCGGGACCAATGTTAAGGCATTTTTAGATTTTTTAAAATCATTTCTTGCATAAAAGCGAACGTCGAACCTCTAGAGCGACCGACACATCCCGGCCCCGTATAGGTCTACCGTATATATGTTTTTATCTCGATGCGTAGGCCTTAATTATGGGTGCCCTCCTCCCCCACGGGGGGGTCGGCCTCCACGTTTCTTCGAGCACTGTTATATCTATTAGATGTAAACTGTTGGAAAACACCGAAAACTATAATGTACCGATACTGCCTTTACATTGAAAAAAAATTCCTCCCATTAATTCAAAATCCTCCGGACGAGAACAAAAATTAATTTTATGTGGCCTTTAATCACAGCAGGTACATAGATGTTTCGGATCATCGTGATCCAATCTAAGCTTGGAACAGATAGTGGTCACTTTAATCTGAGTTTCAGGGGAGTGCTCAATATTCAAGGCCAAAAAATCTACAAGTACAAAATGTGGTCAGGTCTACCATGATATGACATATGAACATGATGAAGGTGCTATGCAGGGAAGTGAGTGCAGTAGCGGATATTTAGGGAGTGTTCATTAATACTTTGGTAGGGGCTGGTTTTCCTCAAATTGTTCCCAAGAAAACTTTTTGACCCCCCTTGCATGGACGGCTAATAGACTTTTTGACCCCCTCTTTTGACAGACAAAACTTTGTTGACCCCCACCCCTTTATTAATATCGTATAACAAACATTATTTTTTCATTTTATAAATGAAAGGATTTATTAAGGGCATTTCGTGATCCACAGCCTCATCATGAGATTTTTATACCACTAGAAACCTCTGGCTACATAATTTATATGTACCCAAAATGTCTTGCAGATTAATTCGTTAAGCAAAAATATCGTCAGATTTGAATTTCATTCTGGTATACCAGGACGAAATTAAATCAGTAACTAAATCATGCATAACTCGCAAACGCAAAATCGGAATAAACTCAAATTTTTGGAATAAGCTTTTTTCGTGGAGATCTACTGAAAAAGGTCATAAAAAGAGGATGCTAGGATCACGAAATCCTCCTTTGAGGTTCATAAGCACAGTAGCATAATTTGCATCCGTGGCTATTATGATCCAGGGATTATGATAGTACAAATGCACGCGAACCGCGCAAAAAAATTGGTCAAAATCACACACACATACACAGGCATGGGGTATCCTGTTTTGGCCCCTTAAGGGGTATACTCCACGCGTCTAGTACGCACTCGTTTCTGACTGAAATTTCTTTGAAATCTTGTCCGCGCAGTTCTTGCCGACATGCGCGCGTCAAACTAAAAACTGCGTGGAGTGTGCGCCAAGCGCTGGTAAGAAGTTCAGCTACGCGAGAGTACCTTGTTTTCATCGCCATTTACCAATGATTTTTGTAAAAGAAAGAAAGATAAACAAAGAATAAAAGAAGGAAAGAAATAAAGAAAGAAAAAAATAAGTTCAGGAGTGAAAGAAAGAAAGAAAGAAAGAAAGAAAGAAAGAAAGAAAGAAAGAAAGAAAGAAAGAAAGAAAGAAAGAAAGAAAGAAAGAAAGAAAGAAAGAAAGAAAGAAAGAAAGAAAGAAAGAAAGAAAGAAAGAAAGAAAGAATACGTAAAAATAATATAGGCTATAGGTTTATATATTATATAAATAAAACTAGGTCTACATTTATTTTCTTAGGGATACTGTCCATTTAAATAGGCACAGTAGGCCTACGAAAAAATATACAAAAGGGGTGGTATCAAACGGCCTTTTTTATTTGTCTTATTAATTATATAACTTATTTATTTTAAAGTAGTTTCTTATTTTACCTATTATTAATATAATGAAATTATTTCAATAGCATTTTAAGGTAAAATTCTGTAATTTGAAATATATATCACATGAAGTCAATTTAAAAAAAAATAAAATGTCTATTTTCACATCTGACTAACTTCGCGTGCAACTGACTTTATAAGTATAACGTAATGATAAAACGAGAATGATAAGTAGATCGAACCAAGTTGTCCCAGCAAACACAAAAAACGTTAAAACGTTTTAAACATTTTGGTTTTGATTTAAGTAAATTAAATGTCGTGTTATATAAAGGTTATGAAAACGTATTAAACGTTTTGTATGAAAACACACTACAATAATATTTCTAAAGTGTTTTCAAAGTGTTATTGTGAATTTTTATTATGTTTTGCAAATAGTTTTTGCCAAATATTTTGTCAACACTGAAATAACATTATGTTAGAATGTTTGCAGTATAACGTTTTTGAGTGTTTTGTATCCTTTATAACCCTTTAAATAACCCGACATTTAAACGTTTGCAACTTTTTCTAACCTTTGCGAATGATGTCGAAAATGTTTTGTGTTTGCTGGGTACATGCCTAAAATGAGATGATATTTGAGTAATATCAGAGAAGATGTAATAATTCTAAACATGATAAATAACGGGCCTATTCAGTGATAGCCTGCAAAAAATTAACATTGTTTATAAATTGCATAGCTAGGAGTGAAGGATAAGTCATTAAAGTTGTCATAGGTAGGCCTACAAGTATTTTTGCTATATGCAAAACAACGAGAAAAAACGGCAGTATTGACAAAGTTCAAATTCAATTCAATTTGAAATGACAGATTCATGAAAAATATCTCATTTTGTTTGTTGGCTTAACCACTTTTGGTTTTCGATTTTTGAAGAACTTCATATTGAGTGAAACTATATAACTTACCGTGATGGATACTTTGGAATCAAGATGGTTAATAAAACCAAAGAAAATCACCCCACTGTCATGTTGCAGGTGTTTGCGATATCACCTGCATACGCGGACAATTTAGCGCGTATGAGCTGCGACAAGTTTTTGCGAGTGACGCGCTATGATATCGCACTGGTATTTTGAACCAAAAAATATGCCATTTCTGCTCAAATTGTGAAAAAAGTAACTCGGTGACCCCCATTTTTTATTAGCTTTAATGAAACATCCTATCAGTGCGCATATTGTATCAAAAAATCAGCAAAATTGTTGGAGTAGTTTTTTGGTTATAATCGAAAATATGTCTAAATTTTTCATTTTTCCATAGACGCCTGTACTAATTTTTCCCCAAAACAGCCTTTTTAAAATGGTTGTTTCTTAAAAACGAGCTCGGTGACCCCGCTTTTTTATTTTAGATATTCGAAGTATATCGATGAAAGTTAATTGGTACGAAGTTTAAGAAAAATTGTTGGACGGGATCTTGTATGGACTATACCCCTTAAGCATGTTTAGATCGTGTCACCTGGGCCTGGGGCCACTCTGCTCTATAGTAAATCTGCCCATGGGCCTAAGTAGGCCCCATGTCACATGGGGGAAAATGGGAAATCACATTAAAACAGCAAACTATTTTAACATGTCGGAACATTTTGACAAAATTAGTAAAATTTTGTAAAGTATTGGTAAAAAGTCGTACAAATTATAAAATTCAATAAAATCACTCAAAATCGCATAAAATATTGGCAAAAAAACTAAAATCACAAGAAAAAATATAAAATCACATGAAAAAATATTAAATCACATGAAAAAATATAAAATTACATAAAAAAAATATAAAACCACATGAAAAAATATAAAATCACATGAAAAAATATAAAATCACATGAAAAAATATAAAATCACATGAAAAAATATAAAATCACATGAAAAAATATAAAATCACATGAAAAAATATAAAATCACATGAAAAAATATAAAATCACAAGAAAAAATATGTAGTTGCAGGAAATGTGAAATAACAGTAAAAATCATTTATACATTATGAACTTTTTTTGAAAATTATTGTAAAAATTAGCCAAAATTTCAAAATCACTGAAAAATATATAAAATCGCATGACATAATGTAAAATCGCATTGAATAATGTAAAATCGCAAGAAATAATCCCTAGGGATACTCAACATTGATTGATGGAAAAGGGGGAGGGCTGCAGTAGTAGGAAATGATTCAGACTTAATACACCAAAGAAAGCTAAAATTCAGTTGGCCTATGTCAAGTATAATCATATGGGCAATTCCAGAAATTAATGGCACCCCTTAAAGAAGACATGTGATTTTTTCAGGAATTCCCAGACCAAAATTTTATCCAAAAAATTGTGAATTCCCATTTTGAAAAAAAAAATATGCTTAAAAATTGGGAATTCCCAGTGACCCTTAAAAGAAGACAGTCAAATTTTCACCAAAGTTTTTCGAATTCCCAGACCAAGTTTGTATCCACAAAATTGTGAATTCCCATTTAAAAAAAATGCTTTAAAAGATTGGTAATTCCCATTGTCCCTAAAGAAGACCGGCAAATTTTCTCCCAAATGTTTGGGAATTCCCAATAAAAAAGGGACGTTTTCTTGGAAATGTCTTCTTCATCTTTCTTCTGCTTTGAGTTACGGCTCAACACTCCATGGAGAAAGGCGAGTTGGAAATTGTGCGTGCGCTAGTGCTTTGATGCATTCTACATATTTAAAAGTTGCTCAATGCTGCGCAAAGTTGCCCAAAGTTTTGTAAACTGTTCATAAAATTACGGCAAGTTGCATAAACGTTTTTCAAACTTGCGCAAAGTTGCTTAAACTTATTACAAAGTTGCATAAAATTGTGTTAAGTTGTTCAAATCTTTCACAAAGTTAATAGGTATGCATGTGACTGACCCGGGGTGTGGGGACTTCAATATGAAATGGATATAGGTGTATTGGCACTTTCGCAGTAAGTGGCATTCAGTGAGAGCAAAATGTAAAAAATATGCATGGGGTCATTGGGTATGTGTGAGAGCTTGATTTTTGGCATTCAGTGAGAGCAAAATGTAAAAAATATGGGGTCATTGGGTTAGAACATGACTTTTGTTTTTAAATGGAACCTTTGGGTGAGAGCCGAAACAGCACCACAGAAACCTCGAACATCAAATTTAGTTCTAAGTGGCTTCAAATTTCTTGTTTTTTCAAAATAAATAACAAAATCAGTGATAATGAACGTTGCTGTTCAAATTGAAAAATAAGGGTCTTTGGGTGACAGATCAAATGGAAAAATGGAGTCTTCGGGTGACAGAGCATGTGTTCATAAAAAATATGAAATGGATATAGGTGTAGGGCTGGCACTTAAGGGGCATTCGGTGAGAGCAAAATATGAAAAACATGGGGTCATTGGGTGAGAGCATGTTTTTGGCATTCAGTGAGAGCAAAATATACAAAATATGGGGTCAATGGACCATTGGGATCTAAATTAGGGAGGCATGGGTGAGAATATGACCTGTTTTGGGTGGGAGCCAAAAGAAACTTCGAAAATTGAATTTTAGTTCTAAAATGGCTTCAAATGGCTTGTTATTTCCAAAGATGTAACAAAATCAGTGATGACTCGTTGCTGTTCAAATGGAAATAAAAGGGTCTTTGGGTGACAGATCGAAAGGAAAAATATTGGGTCTTTGGGTGAGAGAGCATATGCCCAAAAAACTATGGGGCACTCAACTTTAGAAGTATATTGGGTATGTGCCTACCGGCGTCGCGAAGTAGGGGCATATCAGGTGCAAAACGTTGTTTAAAAAAGGGGGCCATTGGGTACAAACAAAATGAAAAAGGGGGTCATTGGGTATACTATTTTGAAAATGGGGGTCATTGGGTATAAGATTTCAAAAAAGGTGGTCATCGGGTAGAACATTTTGAAAAATTGGAGCACATTTTTATTTCTTGTTCCAAATTTGTCAAATTCCCAATACATATTAGCTGAAATAATTAAGAGAATATGAAAGTTTCTGTATTTGCATTTTGATGATACCATTCTAGAAAAAAGGGGTCATTGGGTAGCCGCATCTAAAAGGGGGTCATCAGGTATGAATTTTTTTAAAGGGGGGGGGTCAGCGGGTATAGTCGACTTCAAAGGAGGGTGCCTATTGACAGGCACATTGCCACATACCGTCATTTTGAGTGCCCCCGGGGTCTTTGGGTGACAGCGATGGGGTCGACGCTGAAAAAGGGTTCTGTTAAGAGCCATAAATATCAAAGTTGGAGTGCCCCCCCACCCCCTGGCCTTTCATTTTGAGCAATAGAAAACACATCCTGGATTTCTTGCCGGAATTTGGGTGTTTCAATTATCAATATAGACATATCCAAAATTATATGGGTGACATGTATTCAGCCCAGAGGATGATTTAAGGAAGCCCCATCATGTACTGCAAACGTGTTATCACTAGAGTTTCAACTGCCACTTTACTTTTCAAATCCCATTGAATTCTGTGCAAAAGATGTTGTTTAAGAATTGTGCGCGTGTCATTATTACTTGGTCAATTTCAGAACAAAAGTGATGTATGCATAAAGGATAATTCACACCTTCTGTAGGTAACATAAAATGTGAAATCGACTAGCATTTTGAATGCGTTTTTATTGTAAATATATCAGTCACACTGCTGTGCTAGCCGCAAGTCAACACAGTGGCGTGGTGGGAAGTGCTTAAATCATCCTCTGTATTCAGCCCTCGGCCAAAGTATTAAAAAACATCTTTTTGGAAGACACCCGGGGAAGACACAGCCGGAATTTATACAATGATTTTATTATTTATCTTTTTGGTGCTTCTAGACGCATCAAATGGACACCCGGAATTCATACACACAAAACCCCCTATGGAAGACAATAGGCCTAGCCAGAAATTGATAGAATTTAGGCCTACTCGCTGGAATTTCTCACTCAGGGTTTGAACATGGTTGAAATGGGCGAATTACTATATGGCCTTTATGGCAGCTGACAAAATGAGATACTAAAGTACCCAGTCATAATTAATAAATAATTAGTTAATTAATATTAATTAATTAATTAATTAATTAATTAATTAATTAAAATAAACACAAAACATAATTTTTTTCCCTTTTTCACCAAACTTTTAATAATTTTTAATTAAATTATGATGTATAAGTGTTAATAGTTGTTGAGATGATTTATTAAAATATCAAATATGATTGTGACTTCAATCACATTTAATATTTGATAAAATTCCTTTAAAAGGAATGGGCGCCCAATGTGAGCTTGGACGTGATGGTGAATTCCATGGTGCACTGTAGATTTGGTATTATAATGATTTTTCTAGGGAAGAGTAGAAGATGATCAAATGCAAGAGAAATGTGTTTGATTGGTGAAGGTGTATGGCAGGACCGTTTTGGATGAAATAAATGGCAATGAAGCTTTCGTGTCAATTTGCGATTATGTGGGGTGGGGGATTTCTGTTTTTGGGACCTATTGTAGTGAGGATATTGCTTTGGATATTGAATATTGTTGAATTTCGTTATGCAGGGGTATATATATGATGAATAGTGCTTGGACGTGATATGGTGAATTCCATGGTGTGTAGATTTGGTATTATAACGATTTTTCTAGGGAAGAGTAGGAAATGATCAAATGCAAGAGAAATGTGTTTGATTGGGGAAGATGTATGACAGGACCGTTTTGGATGAAATAAATGGGAATGAAGCTTTCGTGTCAATTTGCGATTATGTGGGGTGGGGGATTTCTGTTTTTGGGACCTATTGTAGGGAGGATATTGCTTTGGATATTGAATATTGTTGAATTTCGTTATGCAGGGGTATATGATGAATAGTGCTTGGACGTGATATGGTGAATTCCATGGTGTGTAGATTTGGTATTATAACGATTTTTCTAGGGAAGAGTAGGAAATGATCAAATGCAAGAGAAATGTGTTTGATTGGGGAAGATGTATGACAGGACCGTTTTGGATGAAATAAATGGGAATGAAGCTTTCGTGTCAATTTGCGATTATGTGGGGTGGGGAAAAATTCTGTTTTTGGGACCTATTATAGTGAGGATATTGCTTTGGATATTGAATATTTTTTCGAATTTGCGATTATGTGGGGTGGGGAAAAATTCTGTTTTTGGGACCTATTATAGTGAGGATATTGCTTTGGATATTGAATATTGTTGAATTTCGTTATGCAGGGGTAGGCCCTATATGATGAATAGTATAGAAGACACAAATAAGTAAGCTCCCTGGTAAAATATGGGGGGTTATCCCCACCCGGGATCTACGCCTATGTTGACCAATAGAAAAAGTTTTTATAAATGTATAACGTCTGTGATACATATACATCATCTACTTGCTACATAATACACTGAAAATCAAATAGAGATGAAGGATAAACAGGAAGAGTCTTTCAAAAAGACACAGTTCACGAATCAGGTGTATAGTCATTTGTTGTAACTTTCCATTTTTGGGTGGGTGCGGCGTGCCGCACCCACCCTGTATTCTCTGACTATTGACCTACTTTTCACATGCCGCAGTGTTGAGAAAATATTCGTGCCGGTTATATCCCAAACACCCACAGAGGTGATAGTTTACGGCGAGTTTTGTAATTATTACTTGATTTTGATATGTAAGTAATACGATAAAGTCGTCATAGGCAGTAATGTGTTTGTATTAAAAGAAATAACAAAAATAATTATTTAAGTAATAGAAATACAATTTGGAAATTGCAGCAAGATTTGCAGATGTTTTTATTTGAACAGAACCAGTTCACCAGTTTTGCTAGTTTTCCTAATCTTTGGGCTAAATTAATAGCATCGTGAAAACCAAACAGTCAATTAATTTATGTCAACATTTCCTTGTTTGATATCGCATGCAAACATTATCTTATTTACATAATGGTTTTGACCTCGAGTCATGAGTGGTGATTCATTGTTTAGGCCAAGTAAAATAAATAACGTGTATATCGTCCCCGCCCTCTCCGATTTTTGGAGATTTTCAAATATTTTAGTCATTTTTCCTATTTGCTTCCTTACTTTGTTTATAAAATTGTTGTGATGAAATGACATGTTTAGAGGTTCTTGGTTATCATTTATAAACACATTGCAAACACTTTCTTCAAGCTAGGGGTAGGGCTTTGGGGAAATAACAAAATATTAGGGGCCTCCCCGATTTTATGATGTGTTGACAAACATTTGCCATTGCAATTTTACACAGAAATGAATGGTAAAACAATAACACGATAACAAATAATAAGGACCTCCCTCACCAATTTTTGAAAAAGTCCGGACATATACATTTTTTTTTACTTGGCCTTAATTGGCATACTCCTCTAAATATTTCACCGCAAAGTCCTATGGTGGAGGGCTATTTTGTTGTGTAGTCCTACAAACTTGGTGACTAAAAAGTAGCCTGTTGGTACATGTTTTACCGTACAGTCCTATGGTGTGGGTTTTTATTTTTTTATTTTGTTGTCCTAATTCGATTGCTCTTAGTTCATTATTTATATAACTTCAAACACAAACCTTCTTAGGGATGCACCATTAGATTCTCAGGGTGGGGTAGGAAGTTTTTCAAAAAACAAAAAAAACTTCACCCACTTCATGAGCAAAAAAACCTTTCCCCACCAACTATAAAAAATAAAAAACTTTCCCCGACCCTAACTTCCTACCCCCCCCTCTCAGTATCAAATGGTGCGTCCCTTAGTTTAATTCTTTCAATCAAAATTTCACTCCTCTGCTAATGATGACAAGTGATAATCGAAGTAATACTGCATTAGGCCAAATACAAAAATAAACATGTTTCACGTCCCCTCCCTCCTTTTTGGAGGTTTCTTCAATTATAATTTTATATTTTGCAATTCAGTTATAACTTTTTAAAAATTATGTCTAGGGAGTTGAGATGCTTTCTATAGCTTTCTCAATATACAAGAAACAATTTGGAAGGTTTCGAGATCATTAGAGGGGGCCTACCCCTCAGAACAACAAATAAAAAGAGGCCTCCTCCTTTTTGCAGGCATTATTGTGCACGCTAAAATAGCTCTAAATATGGGTATTTACATCGATTCTGCGATACAAAATAAAAAGGCCCCTCCTACTCCTTTTTTTTCAAAAACCTGGACGTGAAACATGTTTTTTATTTTACTTGGACTTATCAATATGGAACTACACCTTTATCTTGACAATTCATTTGCTCGCCCTATTCCTTTTAAAGGAATTTTGATTTATTGTGAACTTGACTTACTCATTCTTTCATTTCTCTTGACAATTTTTCATTTGCCCACCCTATTCCTTTTAAAGGAATTTTTATCATATCTAACCTACTCTGCACTAATCTTACAATAATTCGTGATTTGAGGCATAATGATACCTACATCCTGACTCTGACATCTCCCCAGCAAACAAACGTTCCAAGTCAATTATACCATGCAAATAATAACCTTTGGCCTACTAGAGCTCTAATTAAGATAACATCTAATTAAACAAACATTACTGGGTACTATGGACCACAAGAGTCTCATCCCAATAGCATAGTCCAATAACCTCAATTACATAATCATAGTGCAAAATTTGACCTCAAGTTGCAGAGTAGAGTTTGTGTACCCAAATCTTCCAAGGATGAATGTACAAATGTATTAGGGTTTAAGAACTGTTCCCATGATAGATGAGCATGTTGTGGATCCTAGTGTATGGTCAAATGTCACCGTCTATCGGGTTCTAAGACACACGGTAAACTGGTTGAAGGCATACAAAGGTCAAAGGTCTGGATTTATTAGGTGTTTTTATAAGTCCATTACTGATTTTGTATTTTAAACAAAGAATATACGCTCAACATTTTATCCCGTGCATATCAGAAAACAATAATAAAATAAAATCCAAACAAATTGTGGTTTTATTTTAAGCTAGGCATACTTCATAGCAAAACAATTGCGAAGTAAATCTAGCAAGAGTGAAATTAGAAACTTTTCACAAAGTCATGCCTATAGGTGCGCCCGCTTAAGGCGGGCGCCCCAAAAAAGATAAATCTGTGCTTATATGTACATAGGCACTGATAAAGCAATATCACATAATAACGGCCTTGACCCAGCTATGCAAGACATTGCAAGTGGTCTGATGCCTACCCTGCAGCACATTCACAGTTTTATGGAGATGGTAAATTCAACTTCAAGCATGTCAACTCCCCGGTCGAATCCCTGGATGGACAAACCAGGTGGACAAATTGAAGATTTGGGCTGGATATGTAGGCCTAATACTAATAGCTCCTAATTTTAAATTGAGTCCTTCTTTAGTAAAACTAAAAGTTCAATCCAAGACTCAAATGTAAACCAATTGTTGAAATAATATATGGTGAAATATTTTTGTACTTTTTTTTTATCAAAGTGATAAAAAAAAAGTCATCATTTATTTCCAGTCAAATTTAATTCAATAAAATTAGAGATAGACGGGTAGACTACCCGGGGGGTTCTTCCTAGTTGAAGGTATACGGGGATGTGCCACGGTTTTGGGGTACCTTTTAGCGATTTTGGTATATCGATGGGTGGGTTTCAGTGGATACCAATGCGCCCAGTTCGGCGCATTTGGGCAAAAATGCCATTAAAGCGCACAATTATGGCAAATTTGGGTGCTTTTTCTTGAAAATTAGTATACTGATGGGTAGCAAAAACAGCAAAAATTAGGTATAGAGAAAGTCAGCATCCGAAAGTCTGCGTGGCACACCCCCGTACAAAATTTTTCGAAGAACCCCCCTCCCCCGGGGTAGACTATGCCATAGTCGATTTTTGATAAATAAAAGCATGTTATTAATCATGATGGAAAGCATTCAGTTGAACTCGAAATTGTACTGATATTTATTACATCAAAATACTAGTATAAAATTGTGAAGAAAAAAGTTTATATAATTATATTAGTGACAGTAAAAGTAAAGTGTATGTAGGCTTATATTATTGAATGCAACATATCATAATGTCATAATTATAATTAATTGGCACTTCAATACTGAACAATTCTGATTTTAGAACTACCAGTTTATTAATCGCAAAAGTCCCGAGTGGGAAGCTAACAAACAGAGGGGGTACGGTGACTGAAAAGATCAGTTGTGAAAATCTATCAATTGTGCACATGGGCAGGTGGACTACAGAGTAGTATACTACGGGAGGCTGTCTCGGCTTCATAACTATTTCACTCTAAAAGATTGAAATTTAACTCTTTGCAGAGTGAAAATTTTACTTGTATGGAGGAAAATATGTGGTGATTTTCACTCTTGGTAGATTGAAATGTCAATCTTTTTGATTGACCCGAAGAGTCACTCCGAGGAGGATTGACTTTTTCACTCTTTGGAATTTAGAGAGTTCCTTCACCAGAACCTTTTAAGGTTAGCAACTATTTTAAACTGTTGCGATTTGGTAGTTCACAGCATTTTGCGAATGGTAGCAAGCTTTGGCAAAAATTGCATTGATCATTAAATTTTCATAGCGAGTGTGTAGAAGAATTCAAATATCACAGATATAATTTTGTAGGTCCTGTGGTTCTTGAGTTATGTTGTAAAGAGGGCTGAAACAACAACACTTTTGTATAACGTACATAACTCATTAACAACAATAAATCAATTGCAAAACATCTAACTTAGGTGTTATTTTTCAATAATATCCCAGCAAACACAAAAACGTTTTAAATAAGTTATATTTTGGCTTTTGGTTTAGGTAAAAACGTTTTAATAACATTAAAATGTCGGGTTATATAAAGGTCATGATAACGTTTTAAAATGTTTTGTATGAAAACACACTACAACAATATTTGTAAATGTTTTCAAAAAATGTTATTGTAAACTATTTTTACAAACATTTTTGCCAAATATTGTGTAAATACTTAAAAAACATTATGTTAAAATGTTTGAATTCAGCAAACACAGAAATGTTCTTAAAATGTTTTTTTTCAAAACCTTTTAATAACATTTAAATGTCGGGTTATACAAAGGTCATGAAAACGTTTTTAAAACGTTATTGAAAATATTTAGGGCAAACAGGGTTCGCAAAATATTTTTTCAACCCCCAAAATAACATTCTGTTTAGAATGTTTTGTATCAAGTTTTCAAGAATGTTTTTGGAATGTTATTAAAACGTTTTTATACCCTTTATATAACCCGACATTTAAACGTTTTCTGTAAAACATTTTTGTTTGCTGAGCAGTAGATTATCAAAAATGATTTTTAAGGTTATGAAAACGTTTTATACTCTTATTATACCCTTTATATAACCCGACATTTAAACGTTTCTGACAACCTTTTATAACCTTTTGCGAATGATGTCGAAAACGTTTTGTGTTTGCTGGGATATTGATTAAGATAATGAAAATAATAATAATAATAATAATAAAACACCATCCCAGAGCCCTCGGACCGAGGCTAATGACAATGTTGGAGCATTTAATAGTACCTACCAAAGATACTTGATCTATCTTTCTTATTTTAATTAGAGGGGTCGATTGCATTAATTGATAATTTCAAAAGTTTCACTTAACATGATTAAGAAAAAAATGTTTAAACTAATAAACGAGACAGGACGGAATTTGGCACCTTATATTTTGAATCATGAATGGTTTTTGTTAAAACATCTAGCCAAAATGATTTAAAATCAAGTTCGCCTTTGGCTAAATTTGGACCAGGGAGGTAAATAACATGTTAACTGGGTGGGCAAATGCCCACCCAGTAAATTATTTTGCCCACCCAGTAAATTCAACTTGCCCATTGCCCAAAAGTGCTCACCCAGTAAATTATTTTGCCCACAACAAATTGGGCACCATAATAATTATCATAAAACTAGTACCAACGTGCATATCTTGAAATCAACTTGCATTTTGAAAGTGATGTTGAATAATGAAAGTGATGTATCTTTTCTTAACATTTGCCAATTTATTCATTTACTATGTTTACAACTTCGGAGTAAGAATAATTATCACACAGTACAAAATGGTATATAAGAAGCCAAAAAGTAAAATAATTTTGAGCAATTTCAACACAAAACCTCAAAAGATTCTTATCAAATCATGCTTATGAGCCCACAAATTTGAATATTCTTGAATAAGGTGTGTTTTTAATAGACTTGGAACATTATAATTTTGAAATTTTAGATCCAGATATACCGTACATTGTTCATTTCAAGTCTTTGAGCATGCACAAATAGGTAATAGCATTATGAAAATTTACTGAAATCAATCTAAATTTTAAATGTTGAAAGAATGCATGTTATTTTACATTATCATCTTTTTACACCTTTTGACTGTGATTCTACATCCGTCTTTATTATTATTTTGTGCAACATTGGGGCCTATGTTATAAGAATTAAGAATTATAAAAATTGAAGCCTGTCAATATATTGCCAAATTCCACGGTAGATTCATTTACCGCAGTGGGTGGAAAATACCGGGTAATAATTATCCGCAAAGATGCAACTTTGGGCACTCCAAAAACCCTAGACTTTGTGAAAATTTGGATAAAATGTCGCAAAAATAGGCTGAAGATAATTAAAAGTGTGAACATTTTGACTTAATAAAAGAAGAAATTCAGGCGTGGCATCTCTGATACCAGACATTACTGAGAAATACTTAAAAGCATTGAACATGTATAGTATTAAAAGCAAGTGCACTTAGATTATAATTGAGCATCCGGTATCAGGAAAACGTGCATTATAATCGAGTATTTGGTATAATCTTTTTGCAACTTTTGAATTAGTGAACTCTGTCATTTAATGTGTGCTCATTCAAGCATGAAATCAACTACAGGTAAATGAAATCAATGTATATATTTGATGCTTTGATCTGCTGATGATGCATGCCAAAAGTTTTTCAATTGAAGAAATACTTCTTGAAATATAAAAACAAATCCGAGTGGGTATAGTTATGTTTGTTTCACTCTTTAGCACGGACGTCAATAGGTGAGGGGGGGTTTATCCAGATTTTTGGATGCGGGCGGGACTAGTAGCGTAGATTTTTTTGACATTGGGGATGGTGCAGGTGTTGCAGAAAATTCTGAAAAAGAGCTTGTACATTAATAATGCGGGGCGCGATGAACGAACGAACGTTTATGAATTGAACGATTGGACCTTCATTTTGTAAAAATTTCCAAGGGGAATATATAATGATAAAAATTCCCTTTAAAAGGGAAGGCCAGCGTCAATGCAGAAGAGGTCTTGTAAATAGTTTGGGTCACCGTGAAAGGCATTTTTTAGGATCACGCTTACATCCATGTTACATGACAGTTCACCAAACCATCAATGGTGAGAACATGCACACTGAAACAGCAAAACACATTAACTCCTATAACTCCTGTCAACTCTTTAATTCATTACTCCAAATTGTTCTGTATTTTTGTCTTTACTGCTTTTTACCCATGCTTATTATAAAAATCAAGAAATACACTGCAGTTGTTAGTTAATTCGCTATGTTAACTCAACTTACATGCACATTTTATTTTAAAATAATTTTATATTATTTCGCAATGTATAGTTTACTATAAAGTAGATATTGGCAAGCACATGATAAAGGACTGATCATTCACTACAATCTTCACTTTTAAACTGTATTTTTTGAATGTGTTGATTGTTAGTCCGAAACTCCTGCAAAGCTATGGACATGGCATCTTACCTACTCCATTCTGTAGTCTGCATTGTGTGTTTTCTCAGTCTTCAATCATTTTGTTGAATGTAATTTTATGAATCAAATAAAAAAGATAGAAATTGGCCTCACTTTAGTTATGTGTCATTTTACAGTATTTATCATTTATAAAGTAAGACAATAATTTATTTATTTTCTATAAGTGCATGTCAAAATATGGGATATATTGTTCAATATTATAGCTAGCACCTAAAAACTTTATTTTCAATCGGATTTTTCCCGTTGAAAAGACAAAACTGATGTTAAAGATAGCAATAATATCATCAATAACATATTGAGTCAATTTTATCCATAAAACGATACAGGATAGGATAGATAATTACTTTGACTTCAATGTGGTCCATATAATGAAGATTTTGATTCCACAACATTATTAGATCTGTTATCAACATATCAATTATGCACTCACAGGCAACCAAACATCATGCTATGCTCAGTAGTCCACTGATAATAGTGATATGACCTCGTGATCATTCCCCGCTTTGACCATGTCATTTTTTGATATGCTGATTGCTGAACAAGTTTATGTTTATATGTGTAGGCCTAACCTATGATAACTTTTTAAGTCATAATTAATTCAAACATAACTTTGGCAATACTCAATCGTTTTCGTTCGTTGAAACGGCAAAATATACTTTCTTTTCCTTGCAAATCGAATTAGCAGACATCAAAAACATTTCCACCACGAGAAGTAAAAAAATAATTCATACCAATAGAAGAAGGCTATAATCTTAGCTAATCTTTAGTGTACACAAACCCCATCTCAGAATTAGGTACCAGCGCCCTATGCGCTGGCGATAATAATAATAATAATATTTGTTTACTCAGAAGGTGAAGAGCCGAGTAAATAACATTGCAATATGCGACATAGAGTTGCCGTGTATCTGACGATTTTTTACATTGACTCACAATAATGTGCTTATCTCAGATTTTCACAATTCTCAATTCTTCAACGTTCATTTGCTGTAACACGTCACATAGTGAATGCATTTTGCATAACATTTGTATCTTCTATAACAAAATTATAGTAGGCCTAGGCCTACCTCAATTTAACATTTCACTATTGACTCAAAGTACTACTAATGTGCTTATTTCACGTCTTACAGATTTTATATGACAATAATGTGTTCTTTGATACTGCGCCAATTAATAATTAATAATAATATTTATATTTATTATTTCCTTTATGTTCCTTTATTAATTTTAGATACTCTATTCACGATAACTTCCGTAGAAGAAAAAGACACTTTTTACGTGTCACTAATATACATGGTCAGTAACTATCGACAACATTGTAAAATTTGTTCGATCATGCTGTAATAATAATATGCATGGTCAGTTCCCAGCAAGCTCGCCCAAAGTGCTAAAATTTAAAAATCATGTCAAGTATGTGATTATTATTATTATTATTATTATTATTATTATTATTATTATTATTATTATTATTATTATTATTATTATTATTATTATTATTATCATTATTACACAATACTTATAGGGCACTCTACGGAGCACACAGCGCCTTACACAGAAAATCTAAATATCTCTTCCACCGCTAAAATGAACAAATCTGATTTATAATGATATCTTTTGATTTTGGTCTCATATTGTATCTAAAATGCTATATTTTCTGATATACTTTTTTCTGAGGAAATGGTGTTCATTATTAGAAAAAACATCTAATTTGCATATTCTTAATGGTAAAAGCAGCAAAACTTAAAAAAACACAGCAACTGCTCTGTACTGTAAAATTTTGGAAACAAATTATGCATGTGAATATAAAGTATATCAGTAATTCAAAATATAAACACCAGAAATTTTCATATTTTATAATAAATAAAATAAATAAAATATGAATGAACATGCATCTTCGTCAGCATTGTTTGGATACTTATTTTATAATTAGAAGCATCATTCCGCAACGCAAAAGTATCATTCATTATAACACTGCAATTTTAAAACAAGGTTGATTTTCATTAAAACTAGAATGCAAAGCAAATTTATTCATTACTATCCAATGAAACAGAAATAATTTTTAAAAAGTCTAATTTGCGGTGGTAACAACCAATTAAAGTTGCTTCATTCTGCAACGTTGCGGAATGATGCATAATTCATAATGTACCAGTTTGAAAAAACACAATTTTGTGTTAAAACATTCTAAAATACATTGCACAGAACTATCTTTACATTATCTGATGTTTCAGCACTGCATGGACCATTGTAAGTGACATTTCCCCACAAAACCCTTGCATCATTCCGCAAACCGATAAGGATTCATGGATTGCAAGGATTTATTTTATTTATGATAAAATGAAAACGGTGATGATTATTTCTTGATAGATGGTGATAATTAATATGTTACATCCTATATGGCTAACATTCAATGGTCAAAGGGTTTTGTATGAATCTATTAAACACGTAACAATAAATATATTGGTGTTTGTTTAAGGGGGTACTACACCCATTGATTTTTTTTTGCATTTTTTGCATTTTGTGAAGAAATTACAAAAAGAATTGGACAATGTGGTATGCAAAATGAAGGGCAAATCTTCTCGTTTTATTGGTGGCATCGGTATCAACGTAGCATACATGCTTTTAAAAGTAGAAGCCAAAAGGTGGTACATCACTGATGATTTAAATTCACTTCATGCTTTTAAAAGTAGAAGCCAAAAGGTGGTACATCACTGATGATTTAAATTCACTTCATTTTGGAAAGCTTACTATCAACGGATTTCGTTAAAATTTTGGATATGTGTTGCTAACACAAATTAGGGAAATAAAGTTGATATGTAAAATGGGAATAAGTGGTTCCTGATTTCTTTTATGACTTCATGAACTCGGTGCTCCACAACTATCAAAAAAGTAACTGGTTAAAATGCTTCTATTTTCAATGTTGAGCTATATTTTGTATTTTTAACTTGCGACATTATTTCACTGAAACTTAATTAAGCCACATGTAACAGGTTACCACAACCATACTACAGCAATGTTGATTTTTGTGATTTTGGTAACTATTTTATATTTATTTGTGAAATCCATCTCAACTAGGCATTCTAAATTGTACTCACCATTTACATCCCAAGGTATATTAGTATATCCACCTTGCACTTCTCGATATATATCCAGTTAAAGACAGAATATCAAAATTATGCCTCATTATGATATCACAGACTCTCACATGTGTATTCAAAATTGATGCTTAAATTTGACCTGAACCAATTGACCTATAACCTGACATACGGTGACCTAATAGCCTTTTCTTCTCCTACATTGTAAAAACACATTATATTATTAAATTGACTAATGACTATGCATCCATTGTGTAAGTGTTTATTTAATTTATTCAGTGTTATATATTTTACATGCACCACTAGATTTTCTATAGAGAGTATAACAAAGGATTTAATGTATTCTATTCATGTACCCTACTTGAACATGTTGAATAGAATAAATTATGGTTTGTTATGAAACACGCATCTGAGTTACTAGGATACAGTAAACAAAAAATATATAGGGCTAAAATGACTTACTAAAATGATTTAAAAGCACAGATTTATGTTATAAGTTCAGGACATGAGGTGATGAACATATTTATGTAGTTCATAAATTTGCAAGAAAAAAAGAAGAGGGGTACTGATGAAAATCAGGGTATTATTCCCCCTTAACATTCATATCTTTTTCCGTTGCTGAGGTATTCAAATTATTGATTTCCGGAAAATCTCCGTTATTTTCCAGAAAATTTGAATAAAAACAGCTATATTTTATTCTCTTACATTTAAAACTTAAGAAATAACAGTTAAACAAATTAATTCGTCCAAATCAGTGAGGTAAATAAGGATAATTTACTGGGTGGGCAATTTAATTTATTTTTACCATCAAATTAGGGGGAAAATCATAAGCGGCCTTTGGATTTTCGGAAATGTAGACCTGGTTTTGCGTGGAAGTTGGCTTTGATGTAAAAAGTGGACTTTACCCTCCATAAGGCCTTGCCCTCAAATGAATTTTAACAATTGGGTCGGTCGGTCGGGATATCTTATATTTTTTTAATTACTACCAAACTCTACTGTTTGTATTAATCAAGGCCCAAAATATGAAAAATCGGACAATTTTGGTGTCAAAATTAATCAACTAACATTACAAAACAACTAAAATGTTGAACACAAGCTCTAAATTACATTTTTTTACATCTTCAGAATGCAAAAATTTGAAAAGAAAAAACTTTCTCAGGAATTTTCAAAAATAGGGTCGGTATTCTTTTGTACAGTAAATAGAAAAAAAAAACCCTTTTTTTCTGATCTCCAAAATTAGGGTCGGTCGGTTGAGGGCAAGCAAACATCTTTTTTTTTGGGCCTAAATGCATCTTATTAGTTATTAGCATATGTTGCAACATTCAAGAAAAATTGTATATCATATTACATTTCACTTTGGACATTTAAAAATCTTACACTAAATTTTCACTCACCCAATTACACCTAGGCAGGAAAAAAGCAGTAAAGTTAGATGGGAAGGGTAATGTTTTTATTTGGTATTACAGTGAAATAATATTTTGACTGTTACTCTTTTGACTTTTGACTTTAACTTCTTGTCACGGACACACGTCACTCACAGATTAAAGAAATATAAATTTCTGTTTGGACGAGTGGCATTTTCTAAAATGTATTGAAATTAATTGATATGAAATTATATACAAATGTGTTAAGAACTTGAACAAAACTATCTTTCTAAAATTTATAAAAAAGTTATTACCAAATCAGCAGATGGCCAGGTATTTGGTTGCCGAGTTTTCCTGATAATATCGGGTGCCTGATTGAATGTGCCCGACTGCAATTGTCCTATTCTGGTCATACAGGTGGGTTATGATATCAAATTGAAAATCACTGATAATTATACCAGAATGCAGACAACACCATAACATGACAAAATAAAAAACCCTTTAAAAGGGATGTACCGGCAAAAGGATGAATTACAATGAGTAACATTAGATTTCGTTTTTAAAATATAAATATTCAGTAAAAATAATTTTTAAGTGTAAAGATTATGGTTGTATTTTGAGCCAAATTCCATTTGTTGCTATTCTTTCAACATCAGTCTTTACGTTGTTACATAAATTTGAAATAAGATGAAATAAATTCCAAACATTTAATAACATTTAGCACCAAATGTGATCATTTGGTGCCAAATGTGATCATTTGATGTGATCCCTTCTACATCCTTAAGAATTTTGGAAGCTAATTCATTAGCGATTTTGACCAATAGTTTATGTATTCTTCTCTCACTTACGTCAAAACTGTCTATATAGTATAATTGTGATTGCACAAATGGAACTTGTCAAAGCAAACAACATTCGCATCTTTTAGTATAGATTAATTCATAACAATCTAGTTTTGAAAATTTAAACACACAGAATATTTTAAAAACACTATATCAAGAATAACTATTTTTGGAATATATATATAAACAACAAATATATTATAGGCCTACACATACTGAAACCCAAAGCTATTGTATTAATTTTGTTAGCATGGTTAAAGACTAGTGATATACGTATAGGAACATAATTGGTTACATCTGCATTAAAGCTCCATTTTTCTGATTTATATCATCATTATTATAGACCAAAATATATGAAGTTAATCAACTTATCCAAAAGAAGGTAATTGTTTATCATGTGTGCATGCAAATAGGTTTTGATAGCAGACTTTTGATTAAGGGCATAACATTACTCCCTCTTCTATCTTAACATCTAATTATTATCCTGTGAAACTCCTATTAAAATGTAGAACCAATTGTCCTGCCAATTATTCTCTCCCACCAATTACCAATTAATTTTCATGTGTAAGTTTTCTGGAATAGATGTGTAATGACATCAAAACAGTTTCATAAACTTATAGCAAGATGGCTGCTAGATAACCTTGACCGTGCTTGAAAAGCACTATGCCCACAGACTGACACACAGATATTGGAACTTGTACTTAGTATTATATTGTCCCCTGTGCTTTATACTCTAATAAGGTCAACGTGCATGGTAAGAGGACCAGCGAATTTGCCAAATTTTCAATTTAGAAAGAAAAATATATACTGATTTACCTTAGTAATGCAAAATCAACACAAAACTTCTGTTGTCTTCACACACCAATTTTGGTATTTCTATTTGCCTTGACAACTTGATAATATTTTGACAATATATTTTCTGTTTTGTTCATACACTATCTAATAGAAAGTTAGAAACAACAACAAACTTGAGCCAATTAATAAGTACCGGCCAGCTGTGGCTGGCCGGTACAATGGCTGGCCGGTACAAAAACAAAACAAAAAAACAAAAACAAACAAAATGTCTCAAAAATAGAATATGCCAGTTGTATTCCAAAATTAAAACCACAAAGGGGTAAATATTACAAGAAAATATCCAAAATCAGATTTTGCTGTTTTTAGTGCCAATGTTTTCCTTTTAGTCTGCTTCAAGGGCGTAAATCGGGTGGGAGACAGGGGGACACGCCCCCCTCACTTTTTAAAGTGTGTGGGAGCACAATATCAAATGCCCCCCCCCCCTCCACTTTGTGGTCCCCACCCCTATAAAAAAAGGAAAAGAGAGAAGAGAAAGGGAGAAAAAGAGAAGAGAAAAGGGAGAAAAAAAGAAGAGAAAGGTTAAATTGCATGTAATTGAGTATGCCCATCACTGCCCATGCCTACAAAAACGCACAGTCGGTTATAGGCCTGTGGTTATTTTAGGCGTTGCGTGAAGGCGGGTCCACGGCCCATAAGCGTGTGAAAATTCCTGCGGACCCGCCTATATGCAGGGCCTGTCACATTTTATCACCAAAAAAAAGTCAGTATTAAGATGGACTCAATGCTGATTTCAACATCAATCCATGCATGCTTCTCAAATCTCAAGTAAAATTTTGACAAAATGACTTCAATTGGACCTTCATTTTGTAAAAAATTTCCAACGTCTGAAGGGGATCATCCCCCCAGACACCCCCCCTTTGTGTGTATTGGCCTATAAACAAGTGGTCGATTCAGGGGGTAAGGTCTTATAGGCCTAACATATCAGTGGACATGTGTAACATTTAAAATTTTGCCCTCAGACACCCCCCCTTTTGTGTGTATTGGCCTATAAACAAGTGGTCGATTCAGGGGGTAAGGTCTTATAGGCCTAACATATCAGTGGACATGTGTAACATTTAAAATTTTGCTAATTGAGTTCGGACCTTTCTGTTTAAGCAATGATTTAAATTAATGAAAGAGCACACTTATATTGTCAGTACGAGATTCATTTCAAGGAGCAATGGCCAAATCTCTTTGAATCGCAAATCTCGTGCAAATTCGCCTAGTCAGTTGTCAATTCAATGAACAATGAGTTTGCTAAAGAGCGCTTAGAAATTGATATCAAATCGGGACCAATGTTAAGGGATGGGGTATGAACGTTTGGACAGTATTTATTGTGGGACATTAGAGCACATCAGACATATCGAATTGCATTCTGAATACGAAGAATGTCCTTCTGATATCAAATAATGTAGATTTTTTGAAGCTGGAACATTTTTTACTGGAACATTTGCGCGCGTAGCGCGCGAAAAAAAATTTCAGGCTATTTTATATTTTTTGCTTCAGGACTAATGTTGCTAAAGTTTTACACCCCCCCCCTCTACGTGCCCAAATACTTCTTCACCCCCCCGGTTCATACACCCAAAACTTTTTTAACCCCCCCTATTCAGAACTCCAAACATTTTATGACCCCCCTACATATTTTCCAGGCCCCCACCAAAGTATTTATGAACACTCCCTTACCATAAAAAAGTTACATGTAGAAATTGAACCGCATTTTGTGATGGTACAACATAACAATGTCATTTTTTCATATATTGTTTATCCATCCTTTTTTTAATTCACTGCCAAGTTTCAACTCATTGTCTTAAACGAAATTTAACTTATGAGCGAAAGATCACAGGGGTGTCAAGAGTGGCTAACCATTAAAATATTGCACAACGAAACTTGAACACAAACACACCTTTGTTCTTATCATTGTTCTTTTCTCTCAATTTTAATGGTTGAACTTATTGCACAAAATAAACAAAATATTGAACACTGAAAATAAATCAGTTTCATAGCTTTTAGATTCTTGGTGGTAACAAGTAAAGGAAGATAGAGAAGAGAATGCGTTTCTGCACGCTGTATATGTACTTCCTGTCATCAACGTAGTGAAATTAATAATCAATCTTTTGCATTTAGGCTTTTGGGTTTTATTGCGTTGAAATCGCTGCTGTGTTATATAGGCCTACTGTAAGAATATTGTACATTTCTGACTGACATCTTGAAATAAAACTGAATGAGTTTTATTATCTGTTCATCAGACTGAAATACTGCATCAGCCATGCTATGGCTGGGCCTACTCAAATTTCCCACCAAAAGCACAGTGGCTGTGACGGTGGTAATGAACCTCCTTTTGCATTATGTCACGTAAACACTAAACAGGTTGCTCAGGAATGTGTGGAATGCGGGCTTAGTACGCAAGTTGTGAACTTGACATTCACAGGGGTGCTAGTAGAGGGTACGTAGATTAGGTCATGAAAACGACATTTATATTTGTTAACATTAACTTGTATGTTTTTCAAATATCTACATGTAACCTTTTTTGGGACACCCGGTATATCCAGAGAGGTTGCATCAGAATGGATCGAGATGAAATACACAGTTGCAAATATTAGTCCAAGTTCATTCTCTGTCTAGGGGTTATCCCTAATTTTGTATCAAATGATAGCTGAAGGGATACTGTAAGGCAAATTTAGCTTAAGATACTCCTCATAAGACCCTGGGTTAGCATTCATATTTAGGTCCTTTTCATACCTCGAAATGCCAAGAAGGTATGACCCCTAAGGTGACTTGACTGATCATTAATATAAGGGGCTCCCTATATCCTTGAAGCCCGGCCCTGAAGGGGCTGTGCAATAATCCTGAACCCCCGAGAGATGAAGTTTCCAAATGGCGTACCAACAAATGCAGAGTTCTTCTAGCCCCTCTCGATGGTGTTTACAAGGTCTAGATTCACTTCTCCGTTTAGTCCAATTGCCCATTGTGCATAGGCCTAGGCTAGGGGTAAATTGGGACACGGGGTAATTTGGGACAGAGATTTCGGAAATACGTTTGTACCTTAAAATAGTCACATTTTGCCAATTTTGGCAACAAAAAAAAATTTGATATAATGTCTATTTATATTTCCAACCAATTAAAAGTACCATTCTTAATTAAAACAGGAACCTCTGAGGGCCGAAAGCTTAACACATCAAAATAAATATTCCATTTTGGTTCAACTTAGAACCTTTTTTTTTGTCCTGTATGCAGAACCTTAAGCAGTAATAAGGTTCTAAAAAGAACCTTTAAAGATTTAAATAGGCATGGGGACATTCTAATTCATTCATTCAGGGACTCATCACAAAGTTAAGAAAACGTAGTGTTAACCCTTTTACTAAAAAATCATTTTCTTGGATAAAAAACCTTTTTTTTCTGTTCTACTAAGAACCTTTTGAGGGTTTTAAGTTTCCTTAAAGGTTCTTCAAGCTTAAGGTTCTAAAAATAACCTGTTTCTTGGCTACAGAACTTTTTTTGGTTCTACAAAGAACCCTATTGAAACCCAAAATTTTTCTAGTCTCACTGAATGACCCCCTTTTTTGGTAAGATTTTCCCCAATCTCATGGAAAGATCCACTTTTTGGGCCCTCTCACTGAAAGACCCCCCCTTTTTCGGTGTCTAGGCTTACTGAGACCCCTACTTTTGAACTACTGTCCACACATCCCCGTCACCTCCAAAGTTGAGTGCCCCCCCCCCCCGGAGTAGGGCCTATCGGTACAAAACGTGTGTTTTAAAAAAGGGGGTCATTGGGTAGGGCTTATAATGAAAAGGAGGGTCATTGGTATAACATTTTGAAAAAATGGAGTCATTGGGTATGAAATTTTACAATGGGGTCATCGGGTAGAAAATTTTGAAAATAAATGGGGCAAAATCCTATTTTTTTTGTTCCAAATTTCCCACATTTGCAGTACAAATTTGTTAAAATAAGATCATTTGATTGTTAACGCATGATTTTGTGCTATTTTGATGATACATTTCTAGAGAAAAAGGTCATTGGGTAGCCAAAAATAAAAAAAGGAGTCATCAGGGTGATCATCGTCGTCATCATCATCATCATCAAATCATCCGAAGCAACATCATTATATCCAAGTCATGAATCTGATGCATCGGCATCTTGTCATCCTCATTGTCACCATGATCATCCAAGTCCTCATTATCCTATAGGCATCATCATCATTCTTATCTACATTATCACCATCATCATCATCATCATCATCATCATCATCATCATCATCATCATCAGAGTCATCATCATCAGAGTCATGAGTAATCATCATCATCATAATCTGAGTCATCATCATTATCTGAATCATTATCATTATCATCATCATCATCATTTTGAGTAATCCTCCTCATCCGAGACATCGGCAACATCAGGGTCATCATCCTCAGGGACATCATCATTTTGGGTGTTACACACTGATTTTACAATTTGTTTAAATTATGATTCTAAATTTTTATTTGCATAGGCCTACTGATACACGGCTAGACGGACGTGGAATATTGTGTCTCTTCGCATCGAATAAATGAAACCCGTGGTTCCCCTGGTTGGCGCAAATTCCCCGACAACGAGAAAATTGCTACCGCAATTTACATTAGAAATACGTTATAATTGTTCTGGCGCATCGGCACCTCTTGACTGGTTGGCCAAGCCGGAAATCGACCCGTATCATTCATTGAATGGCGGAATTTCCACAGAAATTTGTCCATTGGCTTTTACGCAAACAAAAGTCCTTGACCAGTCTTTGGGCAAAAACAATTATTTCAAAAACGCATAGGTTAAGGTGATACAGATATGCAAGAGAATAAAAAATTAGATAAAATCATCGTGCTACACGGATAAACATAAACCAGTAAGCCGGGGGAGGGGGGGGGGGGGGGAACTCCCATATATTGGTACGCATCATGTGCCTGTCAATAGATCCCCATTTTTGAGGCAAATCTGCCACCCGATGACCCCCTTTTTCCAGCAGAATACACCCAATGACCCCCTTTTTGTTTCAGAAATAGGAATTTTTTTACATTTTTGTAGCAATTTTTGTTTAAAATGACCCAGTGTCCGTACTCCGGATCCGGTAGGCACAGATATGTCATTTTCATATTCGAATGCCCCCGGCCCCCGGGACCAGTAATCTTTAGAGGATATTTAGGCTGAGGAAAGAGCCTGTCCAATTATTATAAGCCCTAATAAAATTGGAGTAGTCAATAAATATGTTTGCCCTCCACCTTTTGGGGCCAGTTCAAAAGGGGGAGGGGGAAGGGTTTGATGGCAGGCAGGGAGGAGGGAAAAGCAATTGAATATATGAATACAAAACCCACCCAAGTCCACAGTTTGGCCAAATTGAGTTAAGTATGGGAAATTGTTGCTATACATAGGCCTGTTATATGTATGAAAGAACAACTCCAGTTCTCAAATCCTGGACTTGGGTGGTTCTTTCATACATGCTATTTTTCACATGCTCAATAGACACAGAGGATGAATTTTTACGGAGATGTGCCACACAGACTTCATGCTGAATTTCTCTGTAGGCCTACTTACTTTTTGCTGGGTTTTTTTAAACCCAAAACCGTGGCACATCCCCGTATACCTTCAACCAGGGAGAACCCCCTCGGGGGAGGGGGCAGGGGAGGGGGAAATTCAACCGGTCAGAACCCTTGTCTCTCTTCAAGCTAGCTTTCGCAGATAGTTATTTTTCATAAGAACTACAATAGACATTGACAGAGAAAATCATCGCAGGGCACACGGATGATCACCTTAAACCATGGACTGTAGAAAATGTTCCGTTATATGCAAATGTATTAACCCATGCAATCACGACAGCCATACGGTAGCAGGACGCTAAGAACAGTAATAAACAAATAAATAAATAAATATAATTAATAACAATTATAAGTATAAAATGCATGATAATGACCATGACGAACACACGAGAAGAACATGAATACCAAACCATTAACGAAGAACTGGAATTAGTAATAAAGAAAATAAATATTTATAGATGTTCGAGAGCTTCGATCCCTGGCTTCGATATTCAGAATCCGGTTCAGTATATGGTGGGTTAATATCCAATCTATTACGATAATTCTGTGAGTAAACACCATCACTATAGCATGCTAGGATCCACGACATGCTCATCTATCTGGGGCACAGTTCTTTAATCCCAATACATCTGTACACTCATTGAATGACCTTTAAAAATTGGGGTACAAAAACTCATACGCTGCAACTTGAGGTTAAATTTTGCACTATGGATGTTTAATTGAGCTTATTGAACTAAGTTATTGGGATGAGGCTATTGTGCATGCAGTTTTATATCAAGAAGGTTCAGGTTGCATACAGTATCTTCTCATGTTTATCTCGGCGCAGTCGGCATTGCTGGATAGCGGCCGCTTTTGAGCAGTTGCTGGATGTCGGCCGCCTTATCTTCTCTATTTCGGCGCAGTCGGCATTGCTGGATAGCGGCCGATTTTGAGCAGTTGCTGGATGTCGGCCGCTTTTCAGGGATTACTTGATGGATAGCCATGATAGCGGCCGCTTTTGAGCAATTGCTGGATGTCGGCCGCTTTTCACGGATTGCTTGCTGGATATCGGCCGCTTTTGCGCAATTGCTGGATGTCGGCCGCTTTTCAGGCATTGCCAGATAGCGGCCGCTTTTGCGGGATTTCGGGATAGCGGGATTTCAGCATTGCGGGATTTATATTTAGGCGGGGCGGGTATTTAGGCGGGCGGATATCTAGGCGGGGCGGATATTTAGGCGGGCGGGTATTTAAACTTGCAGACGGCTGCATACACTATAGGCGGGCGGGTGTTTTAGTTGTCGGGGTCGGGATATTTATTAAATAATTTTGTCGGGGTCGGCATAATTTGGGCGCAGGCGGCACAAATTTAAGCGGGTCGGTGCTAGAAACAAAAAGTAAAAGCACTCTTCAAATGGTCGGCTTTTTTTTTGTCGGGTCGGCATATTATTTGGCGCAGTCGGGTGAAACTTCGTCGGGTCGGGGGTCCGCTCTCGCTTTCCGTACTCTTAACTGCAACCAATCTCTTGTGGCCACATCATGGCAGTTACGCCTTTATCCGAAGCCACCACTTTAGATCAAGTTGCAAGATGCAAGAAGCTTCAACCAACCCATTACATGTAAAGGTACACCTTTTTGGTCAAATGTATGGTTGGATAATTCATTTCACCTCGCTAGTGAGTTTACAATTTTGAAACAACTGCTGATAAAAAACTTCAGCAAAAACCTTATTTATGTCAAAATTTCAACGAATCATTGTTTTGCATTGAATGATGGTTGTATGGATATCTGAGGGATCAGAAACATGAAAAACACAATTAAGTCAATCATAACATTGACAAATTGAATTCAAATGGAGCTGTCTAATGTGCTCATTCCATTTGAAATCCATACTCCCTGTGGGAAGTGTGGAATTTAAATGGAATAACCCAATGACACTGTCTATCTGCAAAACATATCGACCAAGAGTTAATTATTGCCACGAACGCGCAATGATCAGACGATATCATCACAGAATAAATAGCTTATCCTCGTCCTCCGTTTGTTTACTTTTTTTTATTCTACATTTTTTCATTAAAGCATTTCCATGGATACATCGCTTAGTCATTAACGTGTGTATCGCCTTATAAACTGATTAAGTTGCATGTCCACCGCTTACAAAGTGAGACTCGGATATTATCTGCATTTACTATGTTGTTTCATCTGCAGAAGAAAAAATAAAGCTTTAACACTGTGGTAAGTTAAATCGTCGGTATTAGAGTGTCGCACTCTTTCACCTGCCGCTCTAACGGCTCCAATATTACATTATAAAATGTTCGCAGGAAAAAACCAGAAATCTTAACCCTCTCTACGTGGAAGTCACAAAGAGTCGCAAGACGAAACTATCAAAATAAAATGATAATTTTCTGGACTACATTGTAAACTTTAAATCGTCGTGACTTATACAGACTTGACATTTAATATGGAATATTGTTTCACAAAATTCCAAGACTGGTCTGGAAGGGGTCTGCATAAACTACACGGGCAAAATATTAATTGTGGTGTGTCGACGAGATGGTGTAAAATAATTTTTGGACAGAAAATGTCCTTTCCATTAGTTTTCATTATGGCGCTCATAGTGTAGTGAATTAGCCTAAAATGCCGGATTTAAAGAGACTAAATTTGATTTTTGTGGAGGTCCAATTTCTAAATTTGAGCAACCTTATTCTGATATTATCAAATGTATTGAGGTTTGAGGTGATATTTACTGAACCTAAATACCAATAAGTGTTCGTCAGAACTGAAATGCTCTTGTAATCTACAAGTTTTGAAAGTGGGAGGAGCTTTGAAAAATATTGCTCTTAAAAATGGTACGCACTCAGAAAGGTTGAATGGCCCCCTGGAGCAAAATGTTATAAACTTACTGTACACAAAGAAAGTTCAGCGTGAGTTCATTGGACAATCAGGAATCCGCGCAGTAGCGTTTGTACTATAAGTTTATAACATTTGACCCCAGGGCGGCTATTCAAACTTTCTGAGTACCTACCACTTTTAAGAGCCATATTTTAAACTCCTCCCATGTTCAAAAAATTGGTACATTGCAATTGTATTTCAGCTGTGACGAATGCCAGTTGCTGACGAAGTTTAAGAAATTTCACTTCAAACCCCTATAAATTTGATAATAACAGAACAATGTTACATAAAGTCCGAAATTGTGTCCCCACAAAGCTCAAATTCAGCCTCCCTAAATCCGTCATTTTAGTCAAATTCGCTACATTATGAGCACCATGATTTAAACATATGGAAAACACGTTTTCTATCAAACAATAATTTTACACCATCTCCCGACACACCCCATTTGATATTTAGCCCCACAAAGCTCAAATTCAGCCTCCCTAAATCCGTCATTTTAGTCAAATTCGCTACATTATGAGCACCATGATTTAAACATATGGAAAACACGTTTTCTATCAAACAATAATTTTACACCATCTCCCGACACACCCCATTTGATATTTAGCCCGCGCGGTTTATGCAGACCCCTTCCAGACCAGTCTTGCAAGTTTGCGACATATAAAAGAGTACCAACATGCCTAGTTTCTGGTCAGTGGTTCTTAAAATTAAAATCAATCTATTCATTTGAAAATTATACCCGCGTGGTTGCAAAATAGTAAGCCGCGCTCATAACCTATCAATACCAATCTCTTGGGCTAGACATTTCCCTTAACACCATATCGCTCTACCCGTGCGTATTTAACGCACACCCATCCGCCTATCCATCACTTAATCTTCCCCGTCACTACGTGACTTGTTTATAATTCACCGAATAATATTGCATTCGAAATGCAGCATTATTTCATCCCCTCCGGGGAAAAGTTGAGTAAAGATGTACTGCGTAGTGGCGCCGAATAAAAAATGAGAAAGGAGAGTAAACCACCGTCGCGTTGATTTAATCGAATTTCTACTCGTTCGGACTTGCCACGGCACAGCTCTCTGAAATAGTACGCTAGAGCCTGAAACCGTTCAATTTCAGGACGTGATGTACGTTCATAAAGGTTCCTGGTTTCTTGATATATCGAACTTTTCTGAATTACCTCGGGCTGATTATTTCGATGGTTGTTCAATTACTTGTGGTATATTTTGATCTGCGTCACACCGGATACATGTACAAGTAAACAGAGATTATTTTAGCATGTATTTGATTACACTATCTGCTTATATTGACGGTCTTCTATACCTGAAGAATGAAGAATGAAAAGAAATTTGAGTATTCGATGGACCTTTAGATCGGTATACAGACATTTTGTTTCTTTACATTAAAGCTTAATTGACTAATAATTTTCAAAAGAGTTAAATGTTGTGTGTCACGTCACCTTCACTCCAAATTCTATTACCTCCATGACCCATTATTCAAAATCGAGCACTGTGATTTGTTGAAACGCATCACGTGAAAGACCAGGGTGGCCAGGGCAACGAACGTCATGTTCACCTCAAAGCGCGATTACACATTCTACGCAAAGCATTACGCTTGGTTACGCGTTCAATATTTTTGCTTTTGAATTTGAATTTGACATAATACCAATGTTGAAATATTATGTACTTATGTCCTAGGATGTCTTAAGATGTTTTATTATCAAAACCCGAAGTAAAACCAAAACAATACACTTTATCCAAAAATATAGTATAGGTAATAAAAAGTATAAATAATAAATTAACTTTGATATCACCCAATGCATTTTTTTTCATTACCCTCATTAGTTTTATTATTATTAAAACGCTGTATGTTCACGATTAAACGATAATTTAAATATAACACATTGAGCATTGAATCGTGCTTGTGGTGTAATGGATACACACGTTCGCATTAAAGACGCACATTACCATGATTATTTGTAGATGAGAGCTCACTAGGATCGCAAACATGACACTTTTTTAGGACACATTTCCTTAACCTCAATACTTCTATAAAACAAGTTGGGTACAAAACTCATGTTCCACAACTTGAGGTCAACATTGTGCTCTTGGTTTGTTTAATGGGGGTCATTGAGCTTTCTCGCTGTGAATGAGACCATTATGGCTTACAATGATCTAATATCCAATAACTCCCATTGACTAATCATAATTTCAAATTTGACCTCAAGTTGAAGAACATGAGTTTTGTACCCATCATATTCAAAGGTCAATGTACATGCAAACATATTCAGGCTATAAGAATGTGTCCTGACAGATGAGTTTGCGATCCTTGTGGTATGCTAAATGTAGCTGGGCTCACGTACGCAGGCGTTTGTTTTCTATTTATCATGTTAACGTTTCAAGATCGTACATACTATAACAAGGGTCATTATACTAATTTAGTAGGTGTATGACTTACTCTGATGACGGCAATGATTTACTTAGAATACTTTTAAAGCTTTATTAATGTTGTCCTCCACACCCTTATTAAGATTAGGTTAATTGAATGTTGCTACAATTGCATTACTGTTTGATTCCAAGACAAGAGTGATTTCCCTGAAACATCACGACAATGCATAACCTTGCATCAGTGACATCGCACATTCTGGTGTCCTTTGTCTATAGACAGGAAGCTATTATGTTCCTGCTCACATACCATAACTTTGGGCCAATCAGAGTTAGTTCATCTCCTACTCCCACACATATTCTAATTGTATATTAATTATGTTGTATCAACGAGTAGTTAGTTAAGATTGGAGATCGGCAGTAAAGAGTTATGATTGGAGATCTGCCGAGTTAACATCGTATTATGGTTACATAGATATTAAAGATAAATACAAAGATAAATTTGGAGAAAACAGAATTGATGAAGATAGGAAGTCTTAGAAACTGTAATGATTATGTTTATGGTATTAAACCAACTAAGGAACCTGTGAAAATATTGGGCTTATTTGTTGGTTATGATAGTAAAAAATGTAATGAGTATAATATTCAACCAAGACTCACAAAATTAAAGGACAAATTAGATATTTGGAGACAAAGAGATCTAACATTTAGAGGAAAGGTCTTATTAGTAAAAAGTATTGGTATTTCACAAATGACTTATTTAATGTCCACAGATTATGTGAGTGGAAATGTGTTATCTGATGTTCAAAAGATACTGTATAACTTCTTATGGAGTGGAAAACCAGAAAAAATCAAACGTTCTGTTTTAATTGCACCAACAGAAAGCGGAGGAATAGAGAACTGATGGTAAATATATTCAATACAGACAAAGCATTAAAGATAATGTGGCTAAAAAGATTTTTGAGTGAAGGTTATGCACCGTGGAAAGATGTCCCAAATTGTTTCTTTAATAGAATGGGAGGTCTGGAGTTCCTGTTACAGGTTAAAGACCACTAATAGGCCTGGGCGATACATTGAAATACGACGAGGAACTATTTGTTTTCATGGCATTCGAAAAGACTGCATTAAAATCGCTGAAATTGATCAAGTTATATAGCCAAAAAAGTACTTTTTAGAGTTTGATGCTTCAAAATGGTACATTTTCTCTCATTATATGACATTTTTGATGTAATAGTACCAAAATTCATACGCACGGCTTCGGTTTTTAGTAAATAGTCGCCCTATCATATTGTAACTTTCAGCTTCGAGGGCGCACTGTCATTTTAAGGTGTTTACGGTTCAGTGCGTTAAAACAAGAAAAGTCTCAGGTCAACCTATGTTGAATTTTTGATCATTTGGCATCTAAATCATATAGTTTCACCTGATATTGGTGACATTGAACTGTGAGAGTTCTGAATATGAGAAAATTCCACCCGCAATTAGGCATTTTCCCATTGAAATACGTGTAATACATAATTAGTGGTATTTAACCTACAATGTAATGTTGATGATTCTGTTTTTCCTGCAAATTTCCCCCAGTTTTACAAAGAAGTCATTTGAAGCTGGCAAAGTTTTAAACAATGTAATAACAAAAACAATCAATTTGGAAGATGTATTGCATATGCCACTAAGTTATAACAAGTTGTTTTCAAAAGATGTAAACAAGTCTCTTAATAGAGCTCGAACAAGACTAATAAAGATTAAAGATATATTAGATGGTAAAGGTTCATTTTATTCATACGAAAAGCTTTGTGAAAAATATGGACGATGTATTGATTTTGTAACATATTACGGTGTTATAAATAGTTTACCAAGGGAATGGAAATTAGAAATAAAGAAACTTTCTGAAACAGATATGGGAAAACTTAAAAGTATTGAAAAAACATTTCGTTAGAAGTAAAGAAGTTAACAACTCGTGATGTATCTAAACAATTTAACATGTCACAATCAACAAAACCAGTAAATCAGAATTATCATGATCGTTTGTTTGATCATTTGGGTAATCTAAATTGGGAATACATTTGGACATTACCTTTTCAAATTACCACTGAAGAAAGAATGAGATTTTTTTCAATATAAAATCCTTCATCGAATTATTCCAAGCAATAGTTATTTAAAGCTTATTAATCTGAAAGAGAACGAAAATTGTCATTAATGTCAAAATAAAGAAACAATTGATCACATGTTCTGGGAATGCCATCAAATAAACTCTTTTTGGAAGGAGATAGAGACATGGTTAAATGGAAAGATACAGACTCGAATAAATCTACTATGTTATAAAGATATAATTTTGGGACTGGAAGGACATTCAAGGTTCAAAGTGCTTAACTATATTATTCTGAGTGCTAAGTATTATTTATTTAGGAACAGGTTTTCAAATGAGAGACCATATATAGCCGCGTTCTCACATTTTTTAAGTAAAAAAATTGAAGAAGAAAAAGCTTGTTTTCAGAGAATAAATTTCGTATGAAATGGGAAGGTTTTGTGTAAGAAAATAATGTAACAACAAAGTAATTATATATAAATATAACATATTAATTATTATTGTATTTCTCATGTGCCCACGGACAAACAAAGTATTTAAACGAATTTAAAAATATGCATAATATTGTATCGTACTAGTGATATAAGAGATGCTTTTGTATTTGTGTGTGTTGTTTTTATTCTTTCTATCTTTTATTTATTTTTTCTCAAGTTATTTGTCTTAAATAAATAAATGAATTAAAAAAACAAAAAAACAAAAAAAACATAGATATTAAATATTACTTCTATAACTTTACATCGTATTCGACGTTTGATTCATTTATAGCTTCAAGCTTTAATATGAAAACAGGAAAAATGGAATTGATTGACGAAGTTGCAGGAACACACTGATGGGAATGATAGTAATGTGGAATAGAGTTATATGATAAATAATGCTAGTGTGTATAGAATTTTTAGTGTGCCAAAAAATTGTTTGTTAAGTAGTGTTTCCTGTTTTGAGTGCTTCAATTAACATAGATATCATCATTATAAATGTCGTCCATCCTCTTCCATCTCCGCTTCCTTTCTGCCTCCTCCTCCTCCTTTTTCTAATCATCATCGTCTATTAATTATTCTCATTTATCGTCGTTATCGTGATGATAATGATAATGATTATTTCCGAACAAATCGCCTTTGTAAAAATGATTTAGAAACAATTGAGTATTGAAATGCATTTATTAAACTGAATAACGATTAATTGAAATATTCTGTGATATCGTTTACGTAATAACATCTGGGAAGAGATTGATACTGTGAATTATTCATTACTTTAGACTTTTGGCTTGTACAGGTGCGCAGCATACAAAAACATCAACTCAGTCAGCCATTTTGTCCCGAAACTTGCGACATAATACTTGTTTCGATGTAGCAGGCCACATATTCTAAAATCTTATCACATGAATTTTCAAAACTAAAAGATGATTTGAATGTGGTACTATGTATTAAACAAAGTAAAGGACAAATCCGTTGACACATTTCTTTTTATGTGATGAAATATATTTTTTAACATCTCCTCGCTTACCACAGAAAAAATAGTATGAACTGATTTTAAATTAATCAACCATTAAACTTACACGATCAAATGATATGTACAAATACAGGGCTGATCAATTCTACAGTCTGGTAAAGAGAGCCCTCTACGGGAATTTGTTTCAGAATCGAGACAAGAGCGAACGTAAACGTATGGCATGTATGAAAACGATTACCACAGATACTAGTCGAGGCTATCAAGATTTGATGTATCGCATGTATGGATAAAAATGTAATTAAAGACCACGCACGCTACCGACTCGACAAAAATCGTCTCGGGCAATTTTAAATAACTAAATTGGAGGCACGACGTCGCTACGTGTTCGTAACCAAAATTATAATTTTATACATTCCCATCATACATTTCGGCAGCATCATTCCATGATAAAATTTGCTCTTTGCAAAATTGACGTAGGTAAGAATGGAGGTTTTTCTTCAATCATAATCAAAGTACCATTATAAGCTACATGCAAAAATGGAAAGTGTTCCTTAATAAGAAAACCTTGGAGCTTTGGGAAAAGGCAAACACACGTACCATGTTACTATTTCTTTAAACCAATGCCTGCCGGGAAGGGATTTAATGAACCTCTACGTGGTCGAAGCAAACGCTCAAAAGAGTTGTAATTATGACGGGTTGTAAATAACACAATTTGTTCGATCTTTTTCTATAAATAGTTGGTCTCATCGTAATATTTTTTTATCCAAATAACAAATTGTAATTACCATGTTATTAAGCTTTTTACCCAGTCTATTATTATCAATAAATCTTTTATAAGTTTTGGTTTAATCAAGCACCATTGTTTAGAAAGGTTAATGCTTATATATAGTACAACTAATACAGTTAAAGTTACTGTTTATACTCCAAGCGCACAAATGACGTGTGGTGATTAAATTAGTCTTTATTAAGAGTGATTGTAATATTTCGTTTACAAGAAACATGTATACCCCCTTGGGCAAGAAATTATTAATTGAATATGATTTTCTAGAGGCAAGCGAACTTAGTCTCATCTATTTATTAAAGTAACACAGTCGTTAGTTTTTTACAAATACAAAGTACGTCGCTTCATTGCTTGTGAAAATACATCAAGACGAATGAACTATGTCTTAAAATATTTTTTAGACATAGACCTGACTCTTCCGTATCGACTCTTAACAAATCTTGAAACTGGCGTCAAACCTGTCTTGAAATAAATTCTATCGGAAGAAACAATGTATCATATGCGTTAGTTGAATGTCGAATCGATTTAAACATTAATAAGCTCAGACCTTCCAACAACAAAATCTATATGTATGAAATTGAATAGCAACGATACAATCAGAACAAGTAAATAATACTGTTAAGTAATAATATAGAGGTTTTCTTTTAATTTCCATCGTTTCATAACATTTAAACTAATGATCTTATCAAATACTTCAGATAGAGATGACGAGATAATGGATGCTTGTCAACAAATCATCTGGCGTTCATTGTGATTGAATGCACTAAGAGATGTGTTTATGTTATTAAAGTAAAATAGCCCGATTGCTTATCTATATCATCAGGGATATGAGACAGTGCTTGGCATACTGAGGTCAAATGTCAATCGAATGGTATTGCGGGAAGTTGAAAATTCTATTGCTGGACCATGTTGTGTCAACACAGGGGGCTGAGCAGTGTCTGTATTGAGTGCCCTGTATGATCCTTTTATCATGTAATAAACGAAACTTCAAAACAATCGTGTAATAGTTTGTTTACATTTTCTTGATAGAAGATAAATGTGTTCCGTAGCCCCGTTACTAATTGTGATTAATTAAATCATGTCAACCAGAAAAACTCACCTTTTGGTTAGATGTTATCTCCGATGTTGCAGCCAGAACCTTTGGTCTTTAGCTGGGTGGATGATTTAGGGTCATCCGAGGTCAGTCGTAGGAGTGCAAAGAATCTTATATTGGCGAAACCGGCCAACCCCTGCAAAGTCGCATATCCCAACATAGACGAGCCAGTTCAAGTGGCAACGATTCAGCTGTCTATAAATATATCGTCGGCCGTATCACATACTGACGTATTTGCAAAATACGCATTTCGAAAAATCAGGTTAACAGTAATGTAAATATACCATATATACAATATTATTCACTTATCACTATCAGAGCATAACTTATTCTGCAAAAACAGTTGCGCAAATACGTCAGTATGTGAAAACACTGTGGTGAAAAGGACAAAACAGCAATTTTGCCGTGCATTGTTAGAGTCGCGCAAATACGTAGCGCAAATACGTCAGTATGTGAAACGGCAAATTCTTCAAATTGCAGATACGGTGTACTGGGCTTGCGCAGTATAGGAGATCGGCAAATACGTCGTTATTTGATGCAGACATTTCAAGGTTTTGTAAATACGACATAATTAAATTAATTAATATCTTACTAATTAAACCACTTTGAGGCATGATTTTTGGTGAATATATAGAGTAGAACATAACAAACTAATATACCAATTTTCTTAAAAATTTTAAAATGTCGAATACGTCAGTATGTGATACGGCCGACGATATAAGTCTATAAATATCTTGAGGGCAGTGGCCACAGTTTTGACATTGACGACGTTGTCATTTTGAAACGTGATCCCCGTTGGGTTGAACAGGGAGTAAAAAAAACCCACAAAACAAAAACAACAAAAAGTTAAAAAAACCAAAACAAAACAAAAACATTGTGGATACGAGCAGAACAACTGTCCCACAACAGGAGCGGGGGTGTTAGAGTTAATCTGTCACGGGCATCAAGCAACATCCTCGGCGATTGACATCGGATGACCCTAAATCCTCCACTCAGCTGAAGGTCAAGGTTTTGACCGCAACGTCGGTGATAACAACTAACGAAATAAATGTGCGTCTATTGAGGGTAGTGTTCACAGTTTTGATATCGACGTAGACTATGCCATAGTCGAATTTTATTCAAAATATGTTATTATTAGTCATGATGAACCCATTTCGTTGAACTCAAAATTATACTGATGTTTATTAAAATTAAAGTATTCAATAGTAAAATGGTCATAAAGAGTTAAAAATATCAGATGATTAGTACTAGTGACAATAAAAGTAATTGAATGCAACATTATCTTGCATAATTATAATGGCTCACTTTAATACTGAACAATTCTGATTTTGGAATCCACCAGTTTATTGATAGCGAACCCCGAAAATCCGACTATGGACTTTGAATTTTAAGCAAAACTTTACCCCGGGAAACTCTCTAAAAACACACTGTCAAGCATACTTGTTTATAAGTCCATTAACCACAAGTACAAAGCATGGTATAGTACAAGACGCGCTAGATGTTTGATGAGAGATTAACTTTCGCGTCAACACAAAAGCGCCGCAAATACCACAGATAGTTGTGTACGGTGTAGTTAATGGTACTGGCGCGGGCCCGGAAGATTTACAATCACAAGGCAGATCCATTTAAAGATGCATTACATCATGGCCAATTTTAGTTAGGCCAGAAATTGGCCTAACTCTCCATAGAGTCCCGTGTTAAAAATCTTAACAGCAAGGCAAAGTCAGTAGTCCACTTGGGAAGCTAACAAACAGAGGGAGTGCGGTGACTGAAAAGATCAGATACAGATGTGAAAATCTATCAGTTGCACACAAATCAATATAAAGAGTTTTATGCTTAAATGTAATAGCCAGAGTATGCAAAATGGGCAAGTGGACTACGGAGAAGTCTAATATCGACGACGTTGTCATTTTGAAACGTGAACCCCGTTGGCATTAGTTGGTTTGAACAGGGAGTAAAAAGGAACAGTGTAGTTACGAGCAGAACAACCGTCCCACAACAGGAGCGGGGGCGTTAAAGTTAATCTGTCACGGGTCATCAACATCAACATCCTCAGCAATTGACATTGGATGACCCTAAATCCTCCACCAAGCTGAAGGTCAAAGGTTTTGACCGCAATGTCGCTGATAACATTTAGACTGTTGTATTCCAGAGAGCATAATAACCGGCATGTAATGTTTATGAACATGAGATAGCATCTAAAGCTGATGCTTAATCGTTCTTGGTGTTTAACATTTCTTACTCACGCTGTAAGATATTCACCCATCTTGTAATATTATCACCGTCTGTTGAGTTGCAAATAGGTAAAAAATAGCCGCATTCGTCGCACGCAAACTGTCGACAATTGATATGATATAAGATAAGAGCTGGGAATCGAATTCTTAAAGTAACAATTTCCGCTTTTTTTGCAATTCAATGCTAGTCATTTCTTGGATAATTTGATGATGAACAAAATAACATCACCACCAAAATCTGCAATAATAACATGAAATATAATTTGTTATCTTGGTTACCATAATTTTTTAAGAATAAAATGATTGCACATAATGTGGTGTGTTGAAATCAGTCTGAAGTCTGATGAGGCTGTCAATCGGGTCATCCACCTTTAATTGGCAAAGAAGTATAATTTAAATCGCACATGGGTTGATTTATGCAGGGACGTAGCTTGGACGAGGGAGGGGGACAAAGCCAAAAAAAATCCCGGTTGCATTATTACAGGCATTATTGGCGAGATACATATTCCGTTTATTTAGAGAGACTGTACCTGTTAAAGCCATATTATAACATTTGCTGAGGAGAACGCCCTCAACATTTTTTAAATTCTGGTTTTACACGATTGTAATGTACTTTAGTCAACAAAGATACTCTGCAATAATCAAGACTTTAGGTGCTGTAGTTTTGCCAAAATCCGAGATTTTGAATAAAACGATGGAACCGGCGCTTTATTATTACGATGGAAATATTAGTCGAACACGTATGCGCAGTACGTACACGGCGTGCGGGATACACATACACACACAATCCGAGGATCGTACCGTATTGCAACCGCGGGAGTAACATGCGTGGGCGCTAGTAGTAAATTCCAATTTTCTATGCTTTACCTCACTTGTTCGGCTCAAAATTAAAAGGGGACATATCTGACAGTAAAAGCTAACATTTTATGGAAAATAAATACTGATCTATTTTTTACAGAAATGTTATAAAAAGGGCTCTTTTTGAGACTATGTGCGGAAATATTTTGTATTTTATACTATTTTGGCCCATAATAGGGTTGAATTTTGGTTGGAAACGGGCTCTTTCCCTCTTTTCTTTTCCTTTGCCTTTTAAATTGTTTTATCATGGGACACTTTCCTCTTTCATTTTTTTATAAGGGGGCACTCTGTACCCCTATACCCCCTCCTAACTGCATACACTACTGGATTTATGTTTATATGGAACATGAAGCTTAATGTCCCTTAGGACAGGACAAATGCAGTCTAATGAACACACCATGCATAGATTTGGTCAAACACGCCTCATAAAGTAGGTATTCAAAAATGAAGTAAGAATTTAGTGTCAGACACGGGCTTGATGAAATGCAATGTAATATCCGCACGGCACAGAAAGTATTAAACTGTTAAACGTGGGAGCCAAGCACGCGATTCTAGTACGACTTGCTTACATACATTCATAATTAAGCTGATGTTTCTGGTCAATACCCTAACATGATTGCTTCAAGTTTATCCAGGGTTTGTTAAGTAAACATTATTATGTTGTACATTACGTATTAGTTAGGAATTGTAGTCAAATCAATTTCCCAGGTATTTTATTTTATGCTATTTAAATATTCTTGGCCGCTACTGTGAATGGGTGCAATTATAGCATAAGTATGAAGTAATACTCAAAATTTGCTCTAAAATCATTTAGCAAGATCTCTTTCCCCTTTTGTTCAGCCAAGAAAATGTATATCCTTTTTTTTTTGCTTGCCTAAAATATTTACTTTTAGGATCTACTCGGTTTGAAAAGGATTATGACTAGACCAAAATGCATGGTATTTATATATGTCCAGAAAATGAATTCCGTGGTCCACTTGCTGGGTGTACTTGGAAACCACATTAATCAATGGACAAAATGAGTACAATTAGCAGTGTAAAAATCCCTAAAGAAAAAACGGCCAATTCGAACGATATCGGGCTTTTTAATAATATGATGGAAATTCCTTTTTTTCAAGGAGCACCGGTATTAAAAATATTACTAAATATTACTGCTTCTACAAAAAACATAGAAAAAAATAAATTATTGTTCTTTATAATATATTTTATCAATAATTACAGTATTTTTGTTACCTTAATAGAGTATTTTGGTGGTGGTGGTATGTGTGGGAGGAGGGGGGGGGCTGTGGTAGGATTACAGGCAGTTAAATACAACATACCACTCGCGCTCACCATTTTTCCAAGCAATTGGTATATGTTTAACACTTACCATACAGTATATAATAAAATGAGACATACAGAGGCAACAATATCTTACTTTGCACTTTATGTTGTTTTTATTTTTGCTTCTTCTTTATCATTTTGATCTTCTTTGCACCAAATCAAAGTTTCACAGCATTGAACATCATTTTTTTTTTTTGAAAACACTTTTGTTTGAGAATACAGTGGAACCTCGTGAACACAAAACATTTGATTACAATGATTTGTTTTTCAAATCCTTGGCACTGAGTTTGTATGTAATAAGTGGATAATGATAACACACAATCCTTCCTTCCTGGTGATGAGCTATAGTTGCAACCTAGGCTTTATGTGGAAAGTTTACCTATGCACGATCCTGAGCCTAGAATTGCGGGTACTTGTACAGGTAACTGTTCTTGGATAACTCCCTACTGACGAAGGCCAGTAACTTTAAACATGTTCAAGGCAACTGCCAAATACACGAACCACGGCGCACCGGTCATTCACTGCATGTACTAGCCTGTACATTACACACAGTGGATGGGGTAGAGGAGAAATTCTGTAATTATATCAAATTTATAGCCCAAAGCCTCAGAAAAAAATCTTTGTATCCCAACTGAATTTTGTATGATATAACTACAGCATTTCTGACCTAGATAGGAACCTTTTGGGGTAGCAAAGAATCCTGGTTTCGATTGAGGCTCGAACCCACGATTTTTGAAACACCCGGCCGACGGTACAGTGCGCAAGACCGCTCAACCACCTCTACCTCTGAATCTGAAAACACAAACTAAAATGTGTGCCCCATAAGTTGTGTCAAAGAGGTTCCTCTGATTCAGATATTGCCATATCATACAGATACCATAACTTACACATTTATCCAGACATGTCTTGATTTTTTGAGACCTAAAAGTGACTTTGATAGATCTTCATGCATGACATGGTCCATAGCTCTGATCATGATGTATTTTTACACCACATTCACATTGCAGCATCACAATAAACTGATTTTAAATCGGAAATGCAACTAGTTGGATGTGATGACTATGCATTAGAGACCTATAGCTCTGATCATGATACACCACATTCACATTGCAGCATCACAATAAACTGATTTTAAATCGGAAATGCAACTAGTTGGATGTGATGACTATGCATTAGAGACATAATAGCTCTGATCATGATACACCACATTCACATTGCAGCATCACAATAAACTGATTTTAAATCGGAAATGCAACTAGTTGGATGTGATGACTATGCATTAGAGACCTATAGCTCTGATCATGATACACCACATTCACATTGCAGCATCACAATAAACTGATTTTAAATCGGAAATGCAACTAGTTGGATGTGATGACTATGCATTACTGTTAATGCATAACTTGAAATTGTACTTGTCTGTAGGACAAAACTGGCAAATTCTCCTGAAATCAAGGCACTTTAAAGGGTTTCAGTCTTCACTTTCACTATCACTGTCATCATCTTCATCATTGTCATCCCCATCATTTGTTAGACATTCTTGAGGAGTGTTCTCACATGACACACACTTGCACAGATCAGTGCATGGGAGTCCTTTTTCCAAACAAGAGCATCCACCTTGTATGCATTTTGTCTTCTTACAGTCACAATGCACAAATTCTAGTATGCTATCAGGTGCTGGTGCTAGGTCAGTCCAATGTATAGCAATACTCTCACCGTCTACTATCCATCCTCTTCCATGGGGTGATGGAATGTCAGGGAACTGGTCAAGGGCTGATTTATACACTGCTGCCTGGTAATTAGCTCGCATAATGTGCTGCTTTAGGGAGTCTTGGTTTGGTGGCATGGCCTCTTCTCTGTGCTTGCCCATCTTGAACTTGGTATACCTGAAAGAATAGAAAGTAAAAATCTGAAAATAAAACATTTTGCATACCGGTACCACAAAAAAACTGATACAACAAGGATTTCAATCTGAACTTAAGTGTCCATTTTTTCCAGTTTGAAAGTGATCAAGGCTCCTTTTACAGTCTGTTGCTTATACACATGACTTCTTGTTCTCCGTTGCACATAGTTATTCACTTGTATGTGAACTGCTCCCTGAGGCAAGAATTGAATTTGGATGGATTCGATTTTTTATTAAAATTTAATTTCCACTATAGATGCCTCATGTGTGAACCTTGGGCAAGAAAAAAACCCAACTGCCTTATAGGTCTCCACTGCTTGACAGGATGTGATGCTGTTAGTAGCTTCAAAGAAAAAGGGAAAGTTAAACCAGCCAAGCTGCAGAACTTTCAATTTACTCACCTGACAGTATTTACATCATCACAGTCGTGCTGCCCATAGAGTCGACAAACAAACTTCTCCACTTGAGTAGCCTGGTCTTCATCAATTTCAAAGCTGTCACCAAGAGAGGAGAAGACTGGAAATTCAGCAACATCTTTGAAGAGTAGCTTGGCTGGTTTAACTTTCCCCTGTCCTCTGAAGCTACTAACAGCATCGCATCCTGTCAAGCAGTGGAGACCTATGAGGCAATTGCATTTTCCTGCCCAAGGAAGCGGTTCACACATGAGGCATCAATAGTTCTCAAATTCTTCCCCTCCCTGTATGAAAAAGCACACGTCCCCCATTTCTTCAAATACGCTGCTGAAATATATGGCTAAGACAAATACATCAGTGTCAGGGCTTTTTATGATGATATCTTGGTTTTGTTCCACTGATGTAGCTGCTATATACTTACAGTGTAGTAGCATCCTGGTATCTGCTTCCTCATGGTCGCAGTGTAGGTCATCTATTTCCTCACACATGACTACTCCATCTGAAGCAAAGATTGCATGGCACTCTTGTTTGTGGGCTATGTACACTTTCACATCTTGAAGTATGCTTGTAGGTTGCTTCTTCCAGTGATTGAACAGGTACTCTACCAGGTTCTCCTTGTTGGCACTGCAGCTCAGAAATTTCTTCCATTGAATTGGAACACGTTGTTCATCTCCACATATCTTGATCACTTGAGTTCCACTCGAAGCCCGTCTGTTCCGTTCTGTATTTTTGATACTAATGAGGGGATACTGGTCAGTGACAAAGTGGATCTGCTTGGATTGTGTACGTTGTGCCAAGGACACCAGTTTCTTCAGAAGCCATTCAGCCAGTAGACCAAATTTGGATGGACGTTCATTAGCCCGCAACTGTTGGAACATAGCCATTCCATCCACAACCCAAATTGAGTTGTGAGGGATACTCTTAAGGACTGGTGATGTGTCTGGTAGTGCCTCCAAATGATGCATCAATGATGCCTTGTTGCTCTTATACAAAGTGCCATTCTCTGTTGCTATGGGTAGCGGTACGGGTCCTAAGCAATATGAAAGGACTTCTTTCATATCCGCATTTCTCACTTTGCCCAACAGAATTAGGCGGGCAAACAGGTCTCTGTTGGCTTTGAGGACAACCTCTTTCTCCTTTACTCGGCAGTTGACCTTCTTCCCATATTGGCAAATGTTTTTAGCTTCTTTCTCTTGAGAGCATCGAATAGGTCTATGTCAGTCTTCAAAAGCCTCTCATTGCAGAAACTAACAAAGGCATCATCTCCCATCTGTTCAGCTTGTTCAAGATCTGCCTGAACATCTGAAGGCGCAACCAAACCTGCTGTTATATGAAGGAGTTCCGATTCCTCAATTTCGAAAGGATTGATCATGTTGTTTATTGTCTCCATGACATGCTGGGTGTCTTGTTCATCTCTATTAGTACGGGTCTTGTCAAGATCCTTTCGTGGTCTTGTTTTGTCAGATTTTCCAGCCATCTTCTTACATTCATTTGTGATACCAGCCCTTTCATGCTGGGAAAGAAGCCACCGTTGAACTGCACCTTTCTTTCTTGTAAATCCTGTGAGCCCTCCCTTGACTTGGAATCCTTGTTGCATGTTTCCTCAATAGTCTGATCACATGGTATCTGTGCAAACCCATGATCTTCTTGTCTTTGTACTGCAAATTCTCCCAACAAAAAATGCTGGTACACAGAGGGGTGTGCTTCTGGAAGACAACACATTTCAAGCCATTAGACTGATCCATAGCGTGCATAGTTCACCCTATCATAAGCAAAGAACCATGGCAACATACTTCTAACAGTGGATAGATGAAGTTCCCAATCTCCTTCTCTAGTAGCTCTTATGTACAGTAACATGAGTTGGACCATAGATATGTAGGAGTTCCAGAAGGCAAAGGTCTTGTTTGGCACAAGCATCATCAATGAAAGCTTGGAATGATGCTTCTAGTTTGGCAAACCTCTCTTTCTTCAGTATCTCTTTGAAACCATCACCTGGAAATTTGTCGTGCATTTGCTGAAGTAAAACTTTGATACTGCTCCTTTCACTCTCATCAGAAATTGTACCAATGAAGCACTCCCACTGCAGTCGTCTCAATGTTTCACACATTATTTTGTGAGCCCGTACTGACCTATTATATTGATGGCCACTCATAACACCATTTATGGAACCCTGTGCAACTAGACCAGATTCTATGAATATATCATTCAAACCAGACTCCTGGAAACGCTTTCCTATGGTCCCAAGGAAAGACATGCACATGTGGAAGCTACCCAGCCTAATAACAATCCTCTTGAGAAAAACATCCTCTCGCCATCTGATTTGCTGTGCCTTCGCATATATGGCTTGGTCAAATACTACCACAATCTCTTCAAGCTCTAACCTGTTTGCATATTCCAAGCTTCTCAGAAGGACTGTATACACTGTGTCATAATCAGTAGGACTTGCATCAATCAAGGGCAAATACTTGACAACAGACTGTGGAGGGAACATGGTGTCTAATTGGGTATTGAACCCTGTCCATCCTGCTACTGGTAACTGATTTCCTCTTAGCATGAAATACGCGGAATCTATTCTCGATGCTGGTTTCTGCTGCTGTCTGTAATGCATATTCTCAATGTTGACATTACCCAATGGTACTCTAGGTCCTTGATTTCTGCCTCCAAAGTATGGAACTATGTTAGACGGTGGTGCTTCAAGAGTGCGCTCTCTAGTCTTCTTCTGTGATGTAGGATTGCCAGGTGAAGGTTGTGAATGGGACGAGTCATATCTACTACGCTGAATGATGATTCCAGATGTGCTGTGAGTTGTGCCCTTCCCTGATAATGTTTCCTCCCCAAAGTCTATGTTGTCCCATACCAGAGTTGTGAATGTAGATGGATGAATGTCTGGTGGAATAGGGTGGTCTCCTAATTTGAGTTGCTGTTTTGCCAAGGCTGTGTCATGTTCAAGAACAGATGAATTTGATGTGCAGTGACCCAAACCATTCAGAATCCCAATAAGCTGTGCTGAGCCAGTTAGGTGCCGGACTGCCATTGTCAAGGAAGCATGCTTGGGGGTGACAAACTTACCTCTACTTGATAAATAGAGCAAGTCCTGGCTTACGGAAAGAAGTTTTCTGTGGCCATCTGGATCTACTTCCACTCGAGCGTCCCTTGTTGGATCATCAGAGAGACCAGTTGACCATGCCAAGAAATTATACAATGGTGTTGGCACAATTTCTTCACTTCTGCTCAATGTCACATCACTGGTAGATGGAGGCCATGGAAGTTTAGCTGTATTTGGTTGCTTCATGATGGTTTTGAGGTCCAAGGCAGTAGTGTACAAAGTGTGTAGGTTTGGTTGCTTACTAGCCAGATGTCTTGGTTGCTGATCTTCTCCTTCATTTGCATCTGTATCTGTATCTGTGTCATCAGTTCCAGTTGTGTCTGTATCAGAGTCAACAGCATCTTCTGCCACGTCTGCAGTGGCTAATGTCTCGCAGTATACAATATCACTCATATTGCGCTTGTGGGGTGTTTGAAATACCAACTGAGGAAAGGTTTTCTTTAGTCTTTGCTTTAGTCTGCTTGAACTAGTTCCACACTCTTTTCCTTCCAATGACTTGACCAATTTGATGAACTTAGCTTTGATATTTCTTAGCAGCATCATTTGTTTCCCTTGATGAGCCTCTTCTTGATAACCTCTTCACATAGCACATTGTATGCTTTGTTGTAGAAAGGAGATTCTCCATCATCTTTTCTCTCTTCACGTGTTAGAAAGCGGACATAGTCCTTGTAACATGACTGATGGTATCGTACTTCAATTGCAATGAGATCTTTACCTTCAACATGTAGTAGTATTCGTTCATCCTCTTTCTGTCTTGCAGCCTCAAGCAGTCTACCAGCAGAGTAAGTTTCACACTTAGAATATTTGTCACGTACTGTCTTACCTTGATGCTTCAGCCATTTATCTTTCTTGCAGCAAATTATACAGATTGGGGGAGTATGTGTGCTATTACAGTAGAGGAAGATGGAAATGAACTTGAAGAACGCAGCCTTCTTACCTTGGGCTTTGTGCTGCCTCCCGAGCCTTCACCAAGATTTTGAACATCTGCAGAAATAGATAAACAAATGGAGGAAAAATTCTTTTGAAAATAATAATATTTGGTATGGTGCATAAAATGAGTGTTATGTCCTGGTAGAAATACTTTCTGGTGCAATATTTTTTTGTAAAATATCTAGGTACATTATATGTTCAATATCTCAAGATGTGATGGTATTTGCACAAACCATTTCTGTCATCATCAGCTCAATATGCATACAGCAGAAAAATCAAATTTAGATTGATCTGAAAAACATGTGTTAATTATACATGACAAGTAATCAATATTGCAATGTAGTACTAGTAGTGGTTCCAGCTGTTGTGACTTCAATCCCAATAGTTCGGACAGGTTCGATTCCTGTAAGTGGAAGTTATTTTCATTTTCGATGTCAGCAGAAACATTTTTTCCCCTGATGAAAAACACCTGGTCAAAGTTGTGATGTTCCTTTAATACATTTCAGAATAATTGAGTTAACATTACACAGAGAGAAAGCTCAAACGTGTGGGTAAATAAACATGAAATAATATTTTTAATCTAGTCAACCACACAACATAATGACAGCCAGTGAAAAAATTATTGACAATCCAGTTCATAGAACGTCGCACTACTAAAGCGGAGATCCCAGGTTTGAATCCTGGATGGTCAGTGATTTTTTCAATGGCTGTCATTTATGTTGTGTGGTTGACTAGATTAAAAATATTATGAGTTAAAATGATATTAAACTAACATGAATGTAGAGTAAACGTACTACTACTACAGACAATTTGTTTTGTACCTGTACTTGTACTTGCGGTGGCTGTACGTTTCTGGGCTGCTTTCTACCCCCTGCTCTGCCAAATCAATCTTGGACACATCGCAGAATCTTCTACGGCAATCAGAATGAAAGCCAATATGCATATTCTAAAATAAACAACACAAGAGAAATCAAATGTAAAGGGTACTATTAATAGCAAGAAGACAACTGATATGATAATTGCCTGACAGAACCATTTCAACTTGAAGTTAGAGAAAAAGAACCAGTCAGTGACCTCCGGTCAATCGACTGGTAAAACCAGAGAAGATGTAATAAAGAGGAGGGTCAACGGAATTATATCCTTGAAATAATCCCGTAGGTAATCCTGTCGCATCTATTCATAGTCCTTTATTCTCAAGTAGTTATACATCCACTTGAAATATCCTATGATGTTATGTGTGTGACCGCCCATGGTTGACCAATTTTCACTTCAGAATTGAAAATATTTCCAATGTTTCTATAGAGAATTTGTTAAAAAGTATGAAACGCGTGTGTTAAGGACCTGCTGCTTGGATGGGATACCACATATGGATAATACAAGAAAGAAATCGAGTGCTGTAAAATTTCCCCAAATCCACCGTTTTTTTGTAAATATATAAATTTCTAAAGAAGAAATTTTAGGATTTTTTAGAGGGTGATGCTTTTTGATCATTTCTATTTTATTATTTTATGTATTTTCCTGTCATTTCCTGCCAACCTAATAAAGATATTCTGATAATTGATAACATTCTCTATCATAAATAATAGAGTCTGAAAGTGGCAACAAGTAGCAAAAATTATAATTTGCCATGGAACTTCAGTCATATTTTATCTGAAATCTGACAAGATAACAGGGTCTGCATGCATGGTGTGTATGGCATGATGACATGCACACACTGACCTATCCCTAAAAGCAGCTAGCTGCAACTTGTGTATCACACCCATCCCGGGTTCAAACCCTATTGTGGTATTCTATTGTAAAGCAGCTAAATAGGGTGATTCATCATTTACTTTGAGTGAGCGGTCTCACACATATTTTGTTTGAGGATAGCTTGATCAACCTCCTCTTTATTACATCTTCTCTGGTAAAACGTTAGAATTAAGAATAAGAATCTTGATTATGAAGAATAAAAAGCATATGCCGGTATTTTCTTAATTTGACAATTAAGACACCGTATTCAGGTGATGAATTGCACATGGGTATTGTGCAAGTCAGCACACTCTAGTTATTATTTCAAAACATTTTGATTTAAGAAAGATATTACAAATTTATAGATCAAACATTTAATTTGAAAATCGCAAATCTTGGCAATTGCTTGTTTCATGGGTTTTCTAGCACTATTTGAATTGGGCACATTGCTACGTGAACCTGTCAATAATTTTTTGTTGTTGACAATCTGCTTTAGTTTAATTTCCTAATCCTAATAACAAAATATTCTTATAAATTGACCCATTTTTTTATTACAAAATTCTTTTTTTGAATTGTTTGGCAACGGTTTTATCCAGGGGTTTAATCGGACTGTTGATCGAAATATCTGTCCACAAACCAGGCATCGACAGCTGTGATGATCGGGGGATGGAACGAGTTAGTATTCATAAACACGTAGCAAACTATGCATGTGTACCGCCAGTAATCAGTATCATAACATAAATTGTCCTAGTGTTACAGTGTCCTATAAACAAAGAGAATCTATTCATATGTTCATGAATCATTGATCATATTGATTGCGGCTTATTCCGTGCATGAATAGCAATGAATAGAATTTCATTGTTACGGACGTTGTGTCACGGTGGACACTCCGTCACTGAGGTACCGTACTACAAAGCAATGATATGATACATTACAATTTTGCTCTAACAGCAAATTTGTCAGGATGTCAGCTATCAGTGGCATATTCATGTTGGGAATTCTGAACAATTATGATTTGGTAATACTCACACATATTAGGGCCATGTCAAGTGTACCCCCTGGGTATGGGTGTTGTAATTACTGCATCTACGAGTTGCACTGCCACTGACTGAGCAGTGAGCACTGATAATTGTTCAAACGGTAGTGTCAAATGTGTAATAAAACAACATGCAACACTAATGTGCCTACCCCATGTGAATCAAATCCACCCTGGCACATAACTTGGGTACAGTGATAACTAATTGCTACATACTGACTCATTACCTGTCCCGTATCCACACGTCACATTCATGCAACCATTCCATTGACATGATTGTATGTACCGTACCCATAATCATAATACTTCCGAGGCTTGTGGTGAAAGTGCAGGTTACAGGGCCTTTGTTCTTATCGCGTAAAACGCGCGATTAGGCGCGCACGTTTACCCGCTATGTATGTGAGTGATCACGCGATAGCGTTGGCCCAGTAGTCTGCACTTTCACCACAGGCCTCGGAAGTATTATGATTATCAGTGTACATGATAATATTGATGATGCCTTCTCGCAAATGTACAAGTACGAGCCATGGTCCATGGATGCACTGTGTCTGTGTGAATACATGATGCCACACTAAACAGACTTGATTGTCATGATTGTGTGGCAACACTTATATATTGTAAGCTTATATTTTTATAGTATATAAATTATGACAATAAAAATATGCTTACCTTGGATTCTGCATCCGGAAATCTGTAGTCTACAGTTCTGACAGCACTGGAGTCGAATTCGACACCCAGGACTTCCCCAGCATTTTGAGCTACTTTGTGCTCTTCCTGGTCCACCCGCTTCACCCATCGTTCAGCACAAGAGATATACTTGCTCCAACTTTTTACCGAAAACCTCAGAAAATCACTTGTTGTGCCAGGAACAACATGCATAGCACAAACATGTTTAGTTTCAGAATCACTGCTGGCTGCTGTGGGGGCAGCCATCTTGTTGTCAATGACAATAGCCTATGTTTTGCTGCCCTCGTGTGAAAGTATATAGGCATGTATGCACTGCCTACAGTTATCCAATTACAAGGATTAAGTTTATGTCCTTTTTCACACATATTCAATGTGCAACTAAATGCACTGATTTTTTTTGGTTTTTTTGGTCATAATTGGCTACTTATTTTCTTAGGGATTTATGTCTGGCCCAAACAAATAATTTTATCTTTCATATAAGACCTTTTCCATTCACACCCATAAAGTAGACCACGGAATAGCGACTAAAACTGTCATGCATTTTGGTCTAGACCCGTTTTCGTGTTTCGTGACGAAACAATTTAATTACATTTTGGGAATAATATAATTGCCTCATTTATATGTATCTGTCCCAAATACATGATTACAAAATACAAGGTGGCAACATTCAATTTATATGGTCAAAATTCAATTTATATGTTCAAAAAGGCAATCCCGTAAGCACATACAAGTTATGGGATAAAAATAGAACGAGCGAAAGAAAAGAATAAGCATACAAGCATTATAAGAGGGATTTGATACAATCATTCTTTGCCACCTAGTTACCTAGATAATGGAGATGAGGCATAGAAGCTATCATTTTATGAACGTTAATGAAAAGGTCGTTTGAAATAAGCCTGTTTTAACGAGAGTTATAGTGGTTTTATAATTGCTTGAAAACGATTTAAAAATCGTTTTCAAGCAAGTTATAAAACCATTATAACTCTCGTCAGCAAACACAATTCAAAAATTTATATTGGATAAGTATTTCAAAATCGGCCGCACGGCGTTTTGCCAACTGCTCGTGCAGTGAAGTCAATCGGTAGCCGGAGAAGAAGATAGACTGGATTCAATTCCCCGATCAAGAAAAACCTATATCTTACGTACTGCATCCAGGCTTCACAACGTTTTGAAGACGACGTTGCCATCATCGCCGTTATAATGAAGTGCGTGTTTTGTTTAAAGGGATACCAGTGCGGTTGTAAGATGATGAGTTATTTTAATACTTCTTTGAAATTTGCTTAAAAAGAATATAATATTCGAAATGTTTTTTAATAACATTCCAAGCCGTGTTGGCCAATCTTGTAGAGGGCACGGTGGCGCATCGGTACGAGATCTGAATCATAATCGATGGATCGCGGGTTTGATCTCCGGCGGAGTTGGGCACTTGGTGCTTTACCTCATTTGCCTCAACACCCAGGTTCAACGGGGAGCTGCTAGGGAATAATTACAATCAAATGCAGAGAGGAGCTACGCTCTTGCAGACGCGAAATGACTATGATGCATATCAGTTGCAGCGGAATTAGTGGGAGGAAGGGTTAGTGTAGTGGTCTTATCACTCGCTTCTCACCATTACGGCCCGGGTTCAATTCCCCGCGTTGCCACCTGTGAGTTTGGTTGCTGTTCCATGCTTGTCCTAGCAGGTTTTTAATATAGTAGCCTCTGAGCACTATTAGACATTGAGTGACTTCTTCCGAATGTTATAAAAACAAAATGTTGTAAAGCGCTTTGAAAAGGCGCTATTAAATGCCGACATTTATTTAATTATTCCACCCGTGATAGGTAAGTTTACGGAATAAAAACAACTGTTACGATGGTTTACAGCTTTTCGCCGTGATTGTATGACGTCACGGGTGGTGTAATACGAGAATGTCCAATCGAAAAACTGACATTTCTAATTCGACGTGATTGAAACACAAGAAGTAAATTATTGACAAAATAGTTCACAAGTCAAAAACATGTAAAAGTAGATACTGGTTCACATTGTTTACAGGTATCTTCTTCCGCAAATATAATATGAATGGTACAAACAATCAATGAGTATTGTTATATTAAGTATCTGCTAGATGATTGTAATAGCAGAGTAATATTATTATCTTTGTGAACAAAAGTTTAAATTAATTTGCCCTTACAGAGTACACGTCGAGGTAATTCTGATTGTGCTATTCCAGGTGTAATCCATACACCTCTTATGGGAAACATGACATTAGTCGTCCATACAGGAAGTGTGAATTTCAAATTGAGTAACCTGAATGGGCGATTCCATTTGAAATCTATGCCCCCTGTGTGGGAGATGAATGAATTAAATAGTCATTCGTCACTATGCCAAACCACACACTCATTAGGAAATTGCTATTCGAATACAAAGCCCATAGATGTTTACACGATGTGTATGCATGCAGTTTGTAGGCGTTGAGTGCACAATCGAAACTTGTATTAATGTTGGTATTGTTACATAATTTGCCGGTATTTACGTATAATGGATGGCAGTATTATTTCATGGAAATTATTATCATATGGAGATATATTGGAGCTGTATTTTTAGTTTAAAAGAGACGTGTATCTGCATCCAGCGATAATATCAATTTGGTTGATAAGACTGCGTGACATTTCCCTGACAATTGTAGAAACAACATGCTCGGGAACATGCTTGCACATAAAAGTCCCTAGGCAATATACGCACGACACAGAAACCGACTAAGTAGAGGTAGTAATTGTTGAAGTATCAGGATTACAATTGTAACATTGTAAGGCAATTTATAAAATGACGTTTCTAGACAATTAGAAGACGTTATCTGTATCAGATAAGGAAATTGGAAGGCACTATCACATTTTCCAGATTGATTAATCCGTTGTCGTCCAGAAAAGAATAGACAAAATGACCTTGGTGGTGAGTAAAGGGAGAAATAATAGAAGAAAAATGGCGGTAAAGTAGATTAACCCTCGTCAACAGGAAGCATATTTAACACATCTACCGAATTAGAAGAGGGTGTGGTTGTTGCAACCTCCTCTGAATTTTCTATACTAAACATATTATATAATTTTTGTTATTGATGTCGAGGTATAGCTTTGGGCATTTTCTATCCATTTATTTGTACCAACAGTCTCCACCTCTTTTCTCTCTTGAAGAAATATGGAAAATCTCAGTTGTAGACAACATGTGATATGGGATTTTCACTATTCAAGGAAATCACTATTTTAATCTACATGTAATTACCAAATTTGCAATTTTGAAATTACTATAACTATCATCATTTTCTTAAGAGCAAACTATATAAATAAAGAATATGCTATGGTTGCCTCGAACCCTACCCCCTTGGACCGAGAGCCGCTCGAAGGTGGTAAGTCAATTTGTTGGAATTGGTGATCAGTCCACCAGACGAGTAAATGTGAGGATAGAATTATTCATTTAAATTATTGTATACCAATTGTGTATATAATTTAAGCATCTTTTAAATGCATTTTCCTTTTAAAAATCGCTATCAGATGCACACATAGATCAGAATTGAGGATAGCGCGGCGGACCATGCTAATTCCAAGCACGTCTTAGAGCCTTACTGATTGACATCCGCTCAATTTCCTATTTGCATCAAGGTTCCTATGTAGCAAAGGAGAGGTAAAACTGTATAAAGTTGGTAATGATAATTTCAAATCCAACGCACATACACTGCATAGAATCGATCTCAATTGTAAGCAGTAAAAAGGACAACTCGACATTTTAACGCAAAACAAAATTAGGAGTTTTAGTTAAGGTTATTTCGTTTGAACCCTGTATAATGATTACAGTATAATACAATTGTTGGTACAACGTAGATGAATGAGCTATTCCATTTAAAATCCACACTACCCCTGTGGAAGATTTTGGAAATATCTCCCACAGAGGGAGCATAAATTTCAAATGGAATTAACTCATTAGCAGTTCCATCTGAAACTCACTCTCCGTCAGGTGAAGATTCAGGTTGAATCTTTTTCAGAGGGTGTACGAAATTCAAATGGAACTGCCTATATCGTCGGGTGTATTACATAGTGACGGATGTTAAACTTCGCCAGAAAAAAGTTTTTGAGTTAGACGCGATCAAAGAGTATGCCAATTTGTGATCAACCATAGCAGAACACTAACAAGTAAAATCCTCCAAAAATTGCTGTATTTAAAAAAACTAGTATCTAAAGTATCTTGAAACATCTATCACATGAAGAATTATTCGCTATTAAATCAGTAAAATGATTGCAAAGTTATCCGTCAGTATGTAAAAACGTGAAAACGTTGCACCCTAACATCCGTCACACATCCGTCACTATGTCTTACGCCAATATCGTGCACGCTAATCTGGTCTCTCGTGTTGATCTATGGGCATCCGTCACACATCCGTCAGTATGTCTTGCGCATAAAAGTCGGATCAAGGAAGGACATCAAAGCATCCGTCGGTTCTTTACGCTTATTATTACACGCTTTTTTCATGATAAAACCGACTCGTCACGAGTGCCCAGGACATACATGACATATTGTATTTGAGTATTTACTCCTGATCTTACTAGTTCTCACTCCCATAATATAGCTAGTCACACAAGCTGTAACATCTTTTTACAAAACACCAATGATTGTATTCAGTTTTTGCCAATTTACACTGTATTATCTGTCAACTTGGAGCCACCTCTAAACGCCTCTAAACATCTTTTGATCATCTTACAATAACCTACTCATTAAAAAGGGTCATATTTTCATTTTTTATTACTTAACCATCCCTTTTATATTGGAAAGTTTTGAAATAATGTCTCTAAATAATTGTCGAATCAACTCGAACCATTCAAAATTTATTGAAATGATATTTTACTAAAATAATGATCCATTGAATATCTGTTCTACGTAAACGTTTTTGGTTTATACCCAGTTATTAACATCCGTCAAGAAATCATGTAGGTTTCAATGAACAATATTGAATTACGTACGTTCAAATTGCAAAATCATGTGTTTACATAGTGACGGATGTGACAGATACGCCATACAATTTACTTGTTTTTTCGAGTAAACAGCGTTTTACATAGTGACGGATCTTAGATACGTCACTATGTAAAACGTCGGGTAATGTCATATATCAACATCCGTCATTTGTATAATTAATTCACTAATTAATTATGCAAACTTGAGCTTCCTAGCAAACACAAAAACGTTTTAAAACGTTTTAAATAAGTTATATTTTGGCTTTTGGTTTAGGTAAAAACGTTTTAATAACATTAAAATGTCGGGTTATATAAAGGTCATGATAACGTTTTAAAACGTTTTGTATGAAAACACACTACAACAATATTTTTAAATGTTTTCAAAAATGTTAATGTAAACTGTTTTTGCAAACATTTTGGCCAAATATTGTGTCAATACTTAAATAACATTATGTTAAAATATTTGAACCCAGCAAACACAGAAATGTTCTTAAAATGTTTTTTCAAAACCTTTTAATAACATTTAAATGTCGGGTTATATAAAGGTCATGAAAACGTTTTTAAAACGTTATTGAAAATATTTTGGGCAAACATTTTTCGCAAAATATTTTTTCAACCCCAAAATAACATTCTGTTTAGAATGTTTTGTATCAAGTTTTCAAGAATGTTTTTGGAATGTTATTAAAACATTTTTATACCTTTATATAACCCGACATTTAAACGTTTTCTGTAAAACATTTTTGTTTGTTGAGCAGTAGATTATCAAAATGTTTTTAAGGTTATGAAAACGTTTTATACTCTTAATATACCCTTTATATAACCCGACATTTAAACGTTTTCTGACAACCTTTTATAACATTTTGCGAATTATGTCGAAAACGTTTTGTGTTTGCTGGGTTCAAATCTTGGTAATATTACACTACTCACTATTTAAAATACATCGGCCAATTTTCATAAAAATGACAAAAATCAACATCCGTCACTATGTAATGCACCCGACGATATGTGCTCATTCCATTTGAAATTCATACTCCCCTGCGGGCGTCATTTCCAAATTCTTCCACTGGGGTAGTGTGGATTTTAAATGGAATAGCCCAATGACAGTCTATTCTGTCTCTCTGCAAAACATATCGACCAAGAGTTAATTATTGCCACGAACGCGCAATGATCAGACGATATCATCACAGAATAAATAGCTTGTCCTCGTCCTCCGTTTGTTTACATTTTTTCGAAAGAAAAAAAATACCGTCTATTCTACATTTTTATCATTAAATCAATTCCATGGACACATCGCTTAGTCATTAACGTGAGTATCGCCTTATAAACTGATTAAGTTGCATGTCCACCGTTTACAAAGTGAGACTCGGATATTATGTGCATTTATTATGTTGTTTCATCTGGAGAAGAAAAAATAGGGCTTTAACACGGTGCTAAGTCGGTATTAGAGTGTCGCACTCTTTCACGTGCCGCTCCACAAATTTCTAACGGCTCCAATATTAGATATAAAAATGTTCGCAGGAAAAAATCAGAAATCTTAACACTCTCTAAGTGGAAGTCACATAGAGTCGCAAGAAGAAACTCTCACAATAAAATGATAATTTTCTGGATTACATTTTAAACTTTAAATCGTCATGACTAATGCATATAAAAGAGTACCAACATGCCTAGTTTCTGGTCAGTGGTTCTTAAAATTAACTGCGTAAATCAATCTATTCATTGGGAAATTATACCCACGTTGGAGTCGTTGCTTGCAAAATAGTAAGCCGCGCTCATAACCTATCAATACCAATCTCTTGGGCCAGACATTTCCCTTAACACCATAACGTTCTACCCGTGCGTATTTAACGCATACCCCTCCGCTTATCCATCACTTAATCTTCCCCGTCACTACGTGATTTGTTTATACTTCACCGAATAATATTGCATTCGAAACGCAGCATTATTTCATCCCCTCCGGGGAAACGTTGAGTAAAGATGTACTGCGTAATGGCGCCGAATAAAAAATGAGAAAGGAGAGTAAACCACCGGTGCGTTGATTTAATCGAATTTCTACTCGTTCGGACTTGCCACGGCACAGCTCTCTAAAATAGTACGCTAGGGCCTGAAACCGTTCAATTTCAGGACGTGATGTACGTTCATAAAGGTTCCTGGTTTCTTCACATATCGAACTTTTCTAAATTACCTCGGGCTGATTATTTCGATGGTTGTTCAATTACTTGTGGTATATTTTGATCTGCGTCACACCGGATACATGTACTAGTAAACAGAGATTATTTTAGCATGTATTTGATTACACTATCTGCTTATATTGACGGTCTTCTATACCTTTACGGATAAAGAATGATTTTGCAAAATGAAGAATGAAAAGAAATTTGAATATTCGATGGACCTTTAGATCGATGTACAGGCATTTTGTTTCTTTAAATTATACCTTAATTTACTAATAACCCAATATCCCAAATTTGCAAAGAGTTAAATGTTGTGTGTCACCTTCACTCCAAATTCTATTACCTCCATGACCCATTATTCGAAATCGCGCACTGTGATTTGTTGAAACGCATCACGTGAAAGACCTTTAATTAATAATAAAGTGGTCAGGGCAACGAACGTTATGTACTTCGCGCATAACAGCGCACAGCAAAGCGCGATTACACATTCTACGCAAAGCATTATGCTTGGTTACACGTTCAATATTTATGCTGAATTTGAATTTGACATAATACCCATGTTGAAATATTATGTACTTATGTCCCAGGATGTCTTAAGATGTTTTATCAACAAAACCCGAAGTAAAACCAAACAATACACTTTATCCAAAAATATAGTATAGGTAATAGAAACTATAAATAATTAATCAACTTGGGATATCACCCAATGTATTTTGTTTTCATTTCCGTCATTAATACATACGAGACATTTCGTCGCTAACAATAGTTTTTTTTTATATTAAAACGCTGTGTGTTAACGATTAAACTATAGTTTAGATATAACACATTGATCACTGAATCGTGCTTGTGGTGTAACGGATACACACGCTCGCATTAAAGACGTACATTACCATGATTATTTGTAGATGAGAGCTCACTTGGAACGCAAACATGACAATTTTTAGGACACATTTCCTTAACCCCAATACTTCTATAAAAATGTTGGGTACAAAAACTCACGATGTTCGACGCTGTGAATGAGATTATTATGGCTTACAATGATCCAATATCCAATTACATAGTTCAACTCCCATTGACTAATCATAATTTTAAATTTGACCCAAAGTTGTGGAACGTGGGTTTTGTACCCATCATATTCAAAGGTCATTCTGCCAATGTACACACATATTGAGGCTATAAAACTCTGTCCTGACAGATGAGATTGCAAAAAGTAGGTGCCAAATGTAGCTGGGATCACGTACGCAGGTGTTTGTTTTCTATTTAGATGGATCGTGTTAAGGTTTCAAGACAGTACATACCTTCTTATGTCATTAAAACTTCAAGCTTTAATATGAAATCAGGAAAAATGGAACTGATTGACGAAGTTGCAGGAACACACAAATGGGATTGATATGTGGAATTGAGTTATATGATAAATAAAGCCAGTGTGTATAGAATTTTTATTGTGCCAAAATGGTTTGTAAAATAGTTTTTCCTGTTCCGAGTGCTTCAATTAACACAGATCTCATCATTATAAATGTCGTCCATCCTCTTCCATCTCCGCTTCCTTTCTGCCTCCTCCTCCTCTTCTTTCTAATCATCATCGTCTATTAATTATTCTCATTTATCGTCGTTATCATGACGATATTAAGTGATGATTTAAATGTATTACACAATTGCACTACAATTACAGCGAAAATAACATTTGGTATAAAATACCATTTAATAATATAAGTAACAGTATATGCCATTTTATCGCACAAAGGGATCATATTCCACGACCAAACAATTGTCCTGTAATTGGATAAAGAAAATCAAGGCAAGGTCGACAAAAAGGTAACCGGTAAATCAAGCGTACTCTTTACGTAATAGCGAGGTTGGTGAGCGGCGTTGAACTTAGCACGTCTTTCTCGCTAGCCATTCGCGATGACCAATCGTTTATATCCGGTCTCTATCTGCCATGCATGTATGCGCATATCTACGTAAATTGTTTCCGAACAAATCGGTTTTGTAGTGATTATACGGAAAGCGTGTTTTAAGTAAAATATGATTTAGAAACAATTGAGCAGTGAGATACATTTGCTGCCAATCCAGTTGTACGCAAGACGACATTTTTTACTCAACTGAATAACGATTAATTGAAATATTCTGTGATATCGTTTACGCAATGACATCTGGCAAGAGATTGATAGTCCAACCTGCTGTATATACTGTGAATTATTCATTACTTTAGATATAAAAATTCGTAAACCATTTTAATACCCTTGGGAGAAGGTTTTAAAATGTGAATATGTGACCTGTTGCCACGAAATAAGCGTAAAGTAGCGAGTTGTTAGCTTCGAGACGCCTTGGCTACTGCGTTGGTGTTTCACACACACCTGTTCTAGCCAGAAGTATGTCCTTTGTGAATGGGGGTACAATTGGCCACTCGCGCAAACTGGCTTGTACAGGTGCGCAGCATACAAAGAACATCAACTCAGTCAGCCAGGTTGTCCCGAAACTACCAACTTGTGACATAATACTTGTTTCGATGTAGCAGGTCACATATTCTAAAATCTTATCACATGAGTTTTCAAAACAAAAGATGATTTCAATATACAGTAGTACTAATGTAACAAAGTATAGGACAAAACCGTTGACACAATTCTTTTTATGTGATGAAATAGATATTTTTTTTATACCTCTCTTCGTTTACCACAGAAAAAATTGCATCAACTTATTTTAAATTAATCAACCATTAAACGTACACGATCAAATGAAAAGTACAAATACAGGGCCGATCAATTCTACAGTCTGGTAAAGAGAGCCCTCTACGGTAATTTGTTTCAAATTCGAGACAAGAGCGAACGTAAACGTACGGCATGTATGTTCGTGTTGTAAAACGATTACCACAGATACTAGTCGAGGCTATCAAGACTTGATGTATCGCATGTACGGATAAAAATATAATTAAAGACCATGCACGCTACCTACTCGACAAACATCGTCTCGGGGCATATTAAATAACTAAATTGGAGGCCCGACGTCGCTACGTGTTTCTAACCAAAAGTAGAGTGTAGACATTCCCGTCATGCATTTCGGCATCATCATTCCGTGATACACAATTCGCTTTGTGAAACCCGTAGGCCACTTTTCATACAGTGCTTTGGATTACGTAATAAATGAAGATTCCAAAAATGATCACTCTTGGTTCACGGAAAGCACAGTAATATGATAAAAATACATTCCAAAATGGAATTTGTTCCTATATGAGATTACAACTGAACTTGTAGTTTTGGGAAAAGGACATTGAACAACGGCTTCTCATATTTGATAATGTTACTGGAATGTATGCCGGGAAGACATTTAGTAAAACCTCTATGTGCTTCTAATGAACCTCTTCTTAGCAAGCACCAAAAAAATGTAATTATGGTGTGTTGAAAATAACAACATTTGTAAGATCTTTTTCTAGAAGTGGTTTGTCTAAGGTTATTATTTTTTAACAAGAAAACAAATAATTGTAATGATCATGTATATTACCCAGCCTATTATTATTAATTAATATTTTTGGTTAATCGTAAGTTTAAGGTTTGGTTTAATTAATCACCATTGTTTAGAGAGGTTAATGCCTAAATATATTACAAATAATACGGATAAAGTTACTGTTTATAATTCAAGCGTATGTGGTAAATTTAAACACCATACGCTTAAGGTTATTAATTATTTTAAACTGTTGTGATTTGGTAGTTCACAGCATCTTACGAATGGTAGTGCGCTTTGGCAAAAACTGCATTGCTCAATTCATAGCGAGCGTGTAGAAGAATTAAAATATCACAGATATACTTTTATAGGTGCTGCGGTTCTTGAGTTACGTTGTAAAGAGGGCTGAAACAACAACACTTTTGTAAAACATACATAACTCATTAACAACAATAAATTAAGCAAGTTTGCAAAATATACGATTTGTAGAATGAACTTTTGCAAAACATCAAGGTGTTAATTTTCAATAATATATTGATCTAGATAATGAAAATCGAATATTTTGGTTGATTCGACCAACAATACCTCGTCTACCCTTAAATCTTTATTAAGAGCGATTGGGATTATTTCGTTTACAGGAAACATTTATATCCCCATGGGCAAGAAACTATTATTTGAATATGATTTTCTAAGGCTATTGTTAGCGAAGATGCAAGCAAACTTACTCTCACAGGCAAGCGAAAGTAGTCTCATCTACAGTCGTTATTTTTTACAACTAAAAAGTACGTTGTTTCATTATTTGTGAAAATACACTAAGACGAATGAATTACGTCTTAAAATATAGACTGACTCTTAAATAATCTTGAAAACTGGCGTCAAGCGTGTCTTAAAATACATTTTATCGGAAGAAACAATGTATCATAATATGCGTACTTAGAATGTGAACGTTAACCGAATCGATTTAAACATTAATAAGCTCAGACGCTAGCAACAACAAAATCCATATGTATGAAATTGAATAGCAACGATGCAATCAGAACAAGTAAATAATACTGTTAAGTTAATAAAATACAGGTTTTTCATTTCCATCATAACATTTAAACTAGTGATCTTATCAAATACTTAGAGATGATGAGATAATTGAGGCTTACTCTCATCTATTTATTAAAGTAACACAGTCGTTATATTTTACAAATAAAAAGTCTGTCGCATCATTGTTGTTGAAAATAAAAGACGAAAGAACTATGTCTTGCAATATTTTTATACACCTGACTCTTAACCAATCTTGAAAATTGGCTTCAAGTCTAAGTCTGTCGTAACATAACATCGGAAGAAAATATGAGTATCCTATGCGTTCTTAGAATGTGAAAGTTAATCGAATCGATTTAAACATTAATAAGCTCAGATGAATAGCAGCGAAAAGTGTTAGGTAACATTTAGCATGAATGATTAAAAAGTGGTTGAAACGAAACAAAACAATGGGTCATTTGACTAAAAGTAAGTGGAGAGAGCGGGGTGGTATATGGGTGCACACCAGTAAATAGCCCCCATTGACGTTGTGTACAGTCAAACAGGGTCTGGGAAAACGTAATTTTCTTGACTCCAGAGTGACTCAGTTCTTCAAAACTTACCTTTTCTGCAAGTCGAAGGTCAGATGAAGATATCCATTGCAGAAATTATATACGGAGTCCAGCATTTTTTCGCAGAAAAATGGCGACTAGATTACCCTATAGCCCATACAGCTTACGCCACCTAACGAATAGCTTGGTGTTTCTGAAATGTAACACATTTTGAAAGTTTAGCCAAATTTTCATAAAAAGTCAGATCCTGCTCATTTGTCACAGACAATCTATTTCCCAGGCCTAAATGAAGATTAAATATGAATCAGGGCCTAATATTTGGGGTTTAAGCCTTTTCGAATGTGTTAAATTAAGTCGTATTGCACGTTTCCTCGTTTGAAACACTGATTTGTTTCCTCCCAGGGTGTGGTATTTACTGGTGTGCACTCATATATCTCCGTGTCCCCCGGGATTAACGCCCATGGATGCTACCAACAACAAAATCTAGTATAACTTCGTCTTGCCAAAATAAATCCGCATGAAATTTAATATAACGATACAATCAGAACAGGTCAATAATACTTAATAAAATAGAGTTATGTTTACCTCTCCATCGCTTCATAACGTTTAAATATAGTGTTATTTGATCATCTTATTAAATACTTCAGATAGAGATGATGAGATAGTAACGGCTTAATATCAACAAATTGTCTGGCGTGCTTTTTGATTGAACGCAATAAGAACTGTGTTTATGTTATTATTAAAGCGATCGGGCTATTTGTACTTTGATAAATTTATAACAACATAAGCACAGCTTTTAGTTCATCTATACAGACTTGAGATTTAATATGGAATACTTTTTCGCAAAATTCCAAGACTGGCCTGGTAGAGGTCTGCATAAACGGCACGGGCTAAATATTAATTGGGGTGTGTCGGGAGATGGTGTAAAATAATTGTTTGACAGAAAATGTGGCTTCCATTAGTTTACATTATGGAGCTCATAATCTAGTGAATTAGCCTAAAATGGCGGATATGAGAGAGACTGAATTTGATCTTTGTTGGGATAAAATTTCGGAATTTGAGCAACATTATTCTGAGATTATCAAATTTATTGAGGTTTGAGGCGATTTTACTGAACCTAAATACAAATAGTGTTCGTCAGAACTGAAATGCACCTGTCATTTGCCAGTTTTGAAAGTGGGAGGAGCTTTAAAAAATATGGCTCTTAAAAGTGGTACGCACTCAGAAAGTTTGAATGGTCCCATGGGGTCAGACGTTATAAACTTACTGTAATCAAAGAAACAGTGTGAGTTCATTGGACAATCAAGAATCCGCACAGCTGTTTTTATACCGTAAGTTTATAACATTTGACCCCAGGAGGCCATTCAAACTTTCTGAGAACGTACAGCTTTTAAGAGCCTTATTTTTAAGCTCCTCCCCTGTTCAAAAACTCGGTACGCTGTATTAGTGTATTTCAGCTGTGATGAATGCCAGTTGCTGACGAAGTTTAAGAAATATCATCTCAAGCTCCTCTAAATTTGAGGTGTTTCTGAAATGTAACACATTTTGAAAGTTTAGCCACATTTTCATAAAAAGTTAGATCCTGCTCATTTTTTACAGACAATCTATTTCCCAGGCCTAAATGAGGATTAAATATGAATCAGGGCCTAATATTTGGGGATTAAGCCTTTTCGAATGTGTTAAATTAAGTCGTATTGCACGTTTCCTCGTTTGAAACACTGATTTGTTTCCTCCCAGGGTGTAGTATTTACTGGTGTGCACTCATATATCTCCGTGTCCCCCGGGATTAACGCCCATGGATGCTACCAACAACAAAATCTAGTATAACTTCGTCTTGCCAAAATAAATCCGCATGAAATTTAATATAACGATACAATCAGAACAGGTCAATAATACTTAATAAAATAGAGTTATGTTTACCTCTCCATCGCTTCATAACGTTTAAATATAGTGTTATTTGATCATCTTATTAAATACTTCAGATAGAGATGATGAGATAGTAACGGCTGAATATCAACAAATTGTCTGGCGTGCTTTGTGTTTGAACGCACTAAGAGTTGTGTTTATCCTGCGATCGGGCTATTTGTACTTTAATAAAATATTTATAACAACATAAGCACAGCTTTTAGTTCATCTATATATATCACCAGAAGAAATTGGCACATTGAGGTCAAATGCCAATCTAATGATTTTGCGGGAAGTTGAAAACTAGATTATTGGAACATGCTGAGTTAAACCCGAGGGTTGATCGGTGCCTTTGTTTTGATGTCTTATTTGGACTTAAATAGTGTATTTATGGCCGATGCTAAACTGTACATAGAATAGAAGTACATTTTTAATAAGAGGGCATACAATTCACGTTTTTTCTATTACCAACGCAAACCTATGACAAGTTCAGCTGGTTTGCTAGTGACGAAATGTCGCGCTATCGACTGATTACGTAAGTAGGTTGAATCGCATGATCAGTCGAGCAAATAGCCATTCCAAGGAAAAATAACCTTGTCGTCAAACGATTACACGCTTGTACCCAGACGGGTTAAAAAGTAATGTTTGCACTGATTTAGTTTAATGTTGCGACCTTGAACATTCAATCTATCTTTACTCGAGACAATTTACTTGAATAATACGTTGTGACAACACCGGGGAAACTAAGTACTTTTGAGAATCAATGCAGCCATTCTAGCAGTTATAAAATGCACATAATAATGTGATACTTTTATAGCATACCATGTGTTAGAAACAAGTGAAATATCTTCGCGTATTCTTTATGCATAAACAAATTATTAGCATTGTGAAGCTGTACGGATAGAATGACCAGGATTTCCACTTCCGATACTGTCTATATTGGAGTGCATTATTCTGACATTTCAACCAGAGGTATAAACAATATTATTAAAGTATTTAAAACGGTATGATGTATTTCAGAAAACAGAATAACCAGAATGTCATATGATTATCATCACGTGATAGTACATAATGCTAGTGATCGTTTTTCTTGATCGTTTTCGTTTTTCTTGTTTATTACTTACGTTGTAATATATTCCACATCTTGTAACATTATCGCCGCCTGTCGGGTTGTAATAGGGAAATAGCTGCATTCACAGCACTGTAAACGGCCGACAACTGATAATGATATATGCGCTAAGAATCGCCGGATTTCTTAAAGTAACAGTTATGGGTTTTACGAAATTCAAATGCTAGCCATTTCTTGGACAATTTGATGACCTCAATACCCCACTTTTCGCCAACAAAGTTGAGATATGTTTACCTCCAGAAACCTTTGGTTACATAATATTGTTGTGATAATTGAACTGATATTTTGGGAATACGATTTTTTTCGTGCATATCTACTCCTTTTAGTGTCAGGCACGTGTTTGATTAAATGCAATTTAATATCCACACCGCACAGAAAGTATTAAACTGTAAAGCGTGGGAGCCAAGCCCGCTATTCTAATACGACTTGCTTACATACATTCATAATTAAGCTTATGTTTCTGGTCAATACCTTAACACGATTGCTTCAAGTTTATCCAGGGTTTGCTAAGTAAACATTGTTATGTTGTACATTAGGTATTCGGAAAGTAAGGAAATGTAATCAAATAAATTGTTTTGGGCTATCAAAATGTTCACGATCACTATTTGAATGGTTGTAAGCATAAACATAATATAAATATGAAGCAATACTCACATTGTACTCTAAAATTATTGAGCAAGAATTCCTTCAATTCTACAAATTAAATAAATCCTGTTTTTTGGCTTGCCAAAAATGCTCCCCCTTAGATTTACTCTGTTTGCCCCTTTTCGTAAAGAAATAATTCAAATGTTTTTCAATTACTTTTGGGGAATAATTTAATTGCCTCATTGATATTTTTATCACAAATACAATATTTAGGTGGCAAAACTCATTTTACAAATTTATATGATCATAATATCAATTCCGGAAGCACTACAAATAATGGAACAAAATTAGAACGAGGGAAGAAAGGGATACGCATACAGACATTATAAATTCAAAAGAGTGATTTGCTAAAATCATTGTTTGCAACCTACTTACCTAGATATGGATATAAAATATAATAGCTATCACTGTAATATACTACAAGGTATTTTGAAAATCGCTTGATATAAGCCCGTTAAATCGTCAGAAAAAATAATACAATTCAAACATTAATATGAGATAAGTATTTCCAAATAACAGCTGCCCCTACAATGAAGTCAATCGTCAGCCGGAGAAGAAGATAGACCAGACTCATTTCCCCGAGCAAGAGAAAAATATGTTACGTATTGTATTCAGGCTTCAAAGTCTTGAATTCGACGTCGCCGCTATAATGCAGTGCGTGTTTTCTTTAAAGGGATACCAGTGCTGTTGTAAGATGGCGAATTATCTTAATACATCACTTTCAAACTGGTTTAAAACAATATCATATTGAAATGTTATATCACTGGGTTTCAAATTGCCTTTTTTCGTACATAATGACTCATGTTGGTCATCCAAATATAATTTAAATGAGTTTGATTTCCATACGTGAACAAATACTTTAAATAATAAACAATATGGGATTCCCTCGGTTTATATCATATACGCTTCTTTTTAATAATATTCCATGCCGTGTTTGCCAATATTGTAGAGGGTACTGTGGCGCAGTGTTACGGGTTCAAACCTCATTTACTCATCTCCTCACCTCACCTTGTCACAAGCCGTGTCACCCACTGTCGGATGTAGTCCTTCTTAAGTAGCTTCCACCTACTTCTGATCTGTTCTTCTCTTGCCCAGGTTGTACTTATATAGGACGTGAGATCATCACGTTTTCTTCGGGTTTGTCTTCCCATTCTCCCCACCTCTTCCCCTTGCCATTCAGCTAAGCTGTTTGTACATCTATTGTCCTCGCTACGAGCCCGTTGACAGCGAATGCTATTATGTGACCATCCAGCACAACTGAGCCCTAGAGTGTCCAATCATCATTTTTTAGATATTCAACCAAAATATTCTGCTTGAAATTAGCTTTAAAATGATGTATATCATGTCTATAGTACTTGACATTTAAGTAGTGAAAAATCAACAAAACAGTCAATACATCCTTTGTTTCCTATTGTTTATTGTTAAGTTCAATGTAGCATATCTCAATAGTGGCACTGGAGACATCCGGGCTCAGTTGTGGTGGATGGTCACATATGGAACATTTGAACGTATTGCTCTAGCGTCTGCCCCTCACCCAACATGTACTTGGTATCGCTATGTTATATTGTCCCAGTAAAGCCTTTTTGGAAGCTCCAAGACATGTACAAAACTCTCTAAAAAACAAAACCGGATATGTATTTTGCAATTTTTTTTTCGTCTGTGCCCTCGTTGTTTTATTTTGCCACCTCTGACCTAGACCCTCCCTCGGGTCCGTGGAGAACGACTGGTAATGTAGATTACATAGCATTAAAAATCAACCCAATACACGGACCCACACGGACCCTCCCAGTCTGTAGGCAATTTGACTTCCAGCTCCCACAAACTGCTGGAAGTTCACTTTTACGGATTTGGAGTCACGCAATCTTTCTATATACCACGTCCGTGTTCTCACTGCCTCACCGTTTGTGTAAGCAGTGGTGTAAGCGACTACAATTACCGACCAATCAATGCAGCTTGGCGGCGCGGCGATATTGGAAGAAGCTTCCCTTGATAAATAATGAGCAAACATTTGCAAACCGCACGCGCACATGTACGCATATGGACAATAGGACTAAATCAAGTCGAGTGGTTTATTTACATAACGCGTAATGTTGATCGAGTTTGACAGTGATACAGTGTCTTTACCATTTATTAGTGATTTGAAACTTTTAAGAATTGAGTAATTTTTTCCGAGTAATTGAAATGCAAGATATTTTATTTTAGGCTGGGTTTTAGGTATGTTTTTTTACTGCTGAGAATTTTGTGCTGAATGTAATATGGGATCAGTTCCCGAAGGATTTGAAGGAAGTGGGATTGGAATTACATTTGACAAACAATATCAAAAACATTGAAAGAAAATATATTCAAAATATCATGAATATTGATTTGTTTGTTTTTGTTTGTTTTTAATTCTTTTTTGGACGGTGAAGTTATAGTGTGTCTTCGGTGAAGGAAAATTATATCCCCACCCCACCCCCAAAAGGGTACCCAACTATAAATCTAAAAATCATTTTTGAATAAAATTTCAAGCAAATTATGCCCATAAATCAGAATATTCTTTTACTTCATTTATAACAAAGTGAATCTTGCTATACATTTGGCTTTTCATGGGGACGTAGAAGAAGGAAATTTGCACCCAAAAAAGGAGTCAAGATTCTTCATTTTGTGGAGTTTCCTAAAATTCTATCTATGAATAAAAATTGTAAAAAAAATCAATTATGTTTTTATTCTATAGTAACTGCAGAAGTATCGTGATAAAATAAAGCAGGGGTGGCAGAAGAAGGACGACAAAAGAATTATTAAAATAGACATGATAGAAAAAAAAAAATACAAAAACATTTGTGCCCGCTGAGAGAAAAAAGTTAACATTGCACGTATAGTAGGCCTATGCCTAAAAAACATACAGTCGGGTCGATCGGAAGTAGGTCTTATAATAGGCCTGCAATTACTTTAGGCATTGCTTGAAGGCGGGTCCTCGTCCTAAAAGCATGTGAAAATTACTGCCGGCCCGCCAATATTCAGGGCCCGTCGCGCGTCGTCACATTTTGTGACCAAGTCAGTATTCCGTGCTGACTCGGACTCCGTGCTGACTCACACCACTCCACGCCATACTTAAATTCTGCCAGTCACATTTCCCTAATATGAAATTTTTAAAAAGTAAAATTTCAATTTTAATTTTACTTCATTAAAGTTTGGCGGAGGCGGGGTTCGAACTCACGGCGGCGGACTGCTTTGGATACACTATGAACCCAGCGCCTTAGACCACTCGGCCATTTGTCTTCTTGGAATTCATTTGAAACTTATTTGAAGGTATAATCGCAACTTCAACATAGGCCTACCACGTGACAAGCAAAGGCAGAAAACGTACCATATTTTGGAATTTTATTTGCCTAAAACATTTATGTGTATTATTAGCGCTCAATTAAGTTAACTGCGTGTTTTATACAACAAAAATCCAATAATAAACAGTGATAACTGGGCGTCTGTATGGACAATACATTATATCGATTTTGACACGTGCTTGTGTCTCAGTACATTTCCATGGTCAGTAAAATACTATAGAGGAAAACCTACCATTTTCTTGTATACACGTTCGATGTTTTTATCAATTACATAAAAATTCCATTTTAGACCCCAAATGTTTTTTCAGGAAATAAAAGATTAGATTACCATAAAAACGAAACAGTAATCTTTTGCCGGGTCTAATGTAATATTCACATAGGATTTTCAACGTTTTTCTATCCTTATTTTTGCTCAATTAAAAAAATATTTTGGCGTATATAAAATTGAAATAAAATTCTCTGCTTCTTAAACGACATCAAATGTGCCACAATTGGGTATCACGAATCGTTATATATGATGTACAGTTAATATTCATATTTTCTTTTATACAGAGGATGCTTCAGTTTTGACAGGAAAAATATTTTCTTGAAAACCCTCTCACTCGGTTATTTTAAAAGGTAACCACGCTTCCCTAGAATGTGCAATAAATTAGCATTAAAATTTTTCTTATTCTATCAGCAAGCGTTTCTAGAATGTATTTTGGCGAAATGTGGTGTGGTGCTGACTTTAACACCAATACATGCATGCTTTAATATTGTGAGTCTCAACTCTCAAGTCTTGTAAAGCAATGATTTAAATAGTGTAAAAATGATGCACCAAATGGCTTCAATTGGGCCTTCATTTTGAACAATTTCGCAACTTCTGAGGGGGGAACATCCCCCTCAAACACCCCCCTGCGTAGTGGATAAACAAGTAGCCATTTTCGCTTCTGCTTTCAATATTTGCCAGACTTCAAACAAAAATTTTACACAAAATAGTGCCAAAATGGTCCACCAAATCGCTTCAATTAGGTCTTCATTTTGCCAAAGTTTCTTACATCCCCTCAGACACCCCCTGTAGTGCACAAACAAGTAGCCATTTTTTGCTTTCGACACTTTCCAATTTATGTTAAACACAATTTATATAAGCTAATATGTAGGGAAAACTTGTCCATTAAATTAGCACGAAAGGCTTCATGGACCGCCCATTTCACAATTTTTTTCGGCTTTTCAAACTAAAATTGTACACTCTAGGCCTTTAGTGTCAAAATGGTCCACCAAATCGCTTCAATTAGGTCTTCATTATGCAAAAGTTTCTTACTTCTAAGGGGGAACATCCGCCCTCAGACACCCCTCTGCATTGTGGCCAAACATATTACCATTTCCGCTTCTGTTTGCAACAGTTCCCAATTTTGTTTAACACAATTCATAGGCCTACAATAATAGGGAAAACTTGTCCACAAAATTCGCGCAAAAGGTTTCATGGACCGCTCATTTCACAATTGTTTGGACTTTTTCGAACTAAAATTTTACACTCTATAGTGTCAAAATGGTCCATCAAATCGCTTCAATTAGGTCTTCATTTTGCACAAGTTTCTTACTCCTCAGGAGGAACATCCCCCCTCAGACATCCCCCTGCGTTGTGGTCAAACAAATTACCATTTTTCGTTTCTGCTTTCGACATTTACCAATTTTTGTTAAACATGTTTAACACAATAAATTTATAGGAAAAACTTGTCCAAGAAATCAGAAAAAACCTGCGCGAAATGCCAAGAAGGTATGCCTACGATCCCCAAGGTGTCAAATGAAAACAAAGTCCCCCCGGCTGATGCAACATGGTTCAGCTATATAGTGACAACCGCTCTAGTAGGCCTATTTGGTATGTCGGCACACAGACGGCTAGCGGCTCAGAATGCAATTCGATATGTCTGATGTGCTCTAATGTCCCAAAATAAATACTGTCCAAACATTCATACCCCAGCCCTTAAGGGACCCATAAAAAGAAAAAAAAAGAGACCTCAGAGGGCACGTAAAAAGCAAAGAAGAGATACCTTGGGCCTAATGGACAAGAAAAGAGACCTTTGGTGGCCCGTATATAGTAAAGCAAAGAAAATATGCCTTAATTACAAGGTATCTTTTCTTTACCATTTACGGGCCCCTGAGGTCCCTTATCTTTTCTTTTACTGCCACATAGTAAAGTATGTTTTCTTCACTTTTTACGGACCCCGGGGTTACGCACCCGCCCCCCCCCTTGTCTGCGGCACTGGGCGTCTTTGAAACAAAATGCTATAAGACTTAGGAAAACAGCACGGAAATCCCCGCTTGCTGCACTCGCAATATAGGTAGGTCCTATCTAGACCTTTTAAAATTTGCAAATTGGGATCCCACAAATTTGACATATGCAAACTGGAGGGGGGGGGGGGGCAAGTGATTTGTGGCAGGCCAGGAGGGGCAAGAGATTGTTGGTACGCTATTTGGAAATCCCCCATAGCCCAGCTCATAATTATTGCACAGCCCCTGAAGTGAGGGAGATTGTCCAAAAAAGGCCATAATACGGCTGCATAAATCGTTTAATACTTTGAGTATCCTGATATTGGCTAAAATAAGAAATAAGAAATGCTGATCGACACATAGATAGGCCTAAAAACTTTATCTTTTACCATACTTAGTGTATAAATTTATGCATAATGTTCATTAAACTTAGAGTAATTTTCTCGCATTTTTTAACACTAGCTTACGGCCTTTTCATGACAGATAAAACACGTTAATAGCCCTGAGAAACTGTAGAACTATGAGAAGAGAAAACGTGCAAACAAGACCTTCATGTTAACACTTTCTTTGCATAGTCTTTTTTTTAAATACATCCTTAAACATCATATTTTCAACTTGCTAAATAAAATCATCATGAATAGGATTTATTTATGCAGTGAACCAGGTGGTGTATGACGTGCAGTCCCTAAATTCAGTAAATTTTCATCGTCAACCGTGTAATTGAATGGGATTATTTTGAAATTTTAAAACGCTTGAAATATCACAAACAAATAGGCCTATGTTGATAAAGAGTATAAATACAAGCTAAAACCGTTGGGGTTCGATAATGAACCCCACAAAACTTACCGAGTATATTGAAAATGCCATACGGCCGGGCGGTTTCACGGGTTACCGGCTCGATCATGTCATCCGCCGCCTGCAGTGAACAGTGAACTTAATATTGTTGCCTTGCGCAATACCATGTCCCCAGACCGCGTACGCGTGCCAGATGAGCTCAATACCGTTCAGTTGTTTACAAGTGTCCCAAACTCGATCTCCAGCGCAGCGCATCACATCATTTGAATTGAAACTGGGGCGGGGCTATCATATAATTGACACCAGAATCACGGGCTTAGTTGAACGATTTTTGGAAGTGAAATCTCTAACACTTCGGAACAGTCTCGGCGTGGGGAGCGGTCACTGAAATTTAGCGTTCAATATAGGAGGTGTGATTAGTGTAGTGGCATCAATTTGTGTAGAAAGAGGAATTGGTTTTGGGCGCTGTGAATTGGTTTTGGGCGCTGTGTATTAGAATCGGGGGGGTGAAGGACTATGGCATATTTTGATAGGCTATTATGTTATTATGTAGGCCTATCGTTCCATTATCCAGGCCGGACCGAACCGAGACTGTGGGACAGTCTACCTCTGACCAAGAAAGCTGGCTACGCCACTGGTCAAACGCTTATCGTGTTACACCCAGACGGGTTAAACAGTAATGTTTGCACTGATTTAGTTTAATGTTGTGACCTTGAACATTCAATCTATCTTTCCTCGAGACGATTTACTTGAATAATACATTGTGACAACACCGGAGAAACTAAGTACTTTTGAGAATTAATGCAGCCATTCTAGCAGTTATAGAATGCACATAATAAAGCGATACTTTTATAGCATAGCATGCATTAGAAACACGTGAAATATCTTCGCGTATTCTTTATGCATAAACAAATTATTAGCATTGGGAATGTACTGATAGAATGACCAGGATTTCCACCCTTGATACTTTCTATATTGGAGTGCATTATTATGAATTTTCAACCATAAATGATTGTAAACAATTTAGTTGAAATACTTCAAAGTTCGATAGTTAGCATATGTTCTTACTATCGAGCCCTTTTAAAACGTGCAAACATGAAGAGCCCCATCCACAAAAGTGTAAAGGGTTTTGAGCAAATCATCGATACACATAGTTATACGAATAAGTAAACCTTTCTTGCAGATTCAGTTCTTTGGTAAAAATATCGTCGAATTTGTATTTAAGTTTTGGAACAGTGGCCAACAGTGGCCAATGGGGCAATCCGATACACATAATCATGCATAATTCGCAAACACAAATTTGGAATCAACTTATATTTTGGGAATACGTTTTATTCGTGCATATCCACTCGTTTAAGTAAGATCTTAGCGTTAGGAACGTGTTTGATTAAATGCAATATCCACACCGCGCACAGAAAGTATTAAACTGTAAAGCGTGGGAGCCAAGCCCGCGATTCTAGTACGACTTGCTTACATACATTCATAATTAAGCCTATGTTTCTGGTCAATACCGTGACACGTTTGCTGCAAGTTTATTCAGGGTTTGTTAAGTAAACATTTTTATGTTGTACATTAGGTATTCGGAAAGTAAGAAGATGTAGTCAAATACATTTTTTGGGCTATTGAAATGTTCACGGGCATTATTTGAATGGTTGTAAGCATAATATAAATATGAAGTAATACTCAAAATGTACTCTAAATTTATTTAGCAAGCATTCCTATAGTTTTACAAATTAAACATATCAAGTTTTTTGGCTTACCAAAATTCCTATGTTTCTGGTCAATACCGTGACACGTTTGCTGCAAGTTTATTCAGGGTTTGTTAAGTAAACATTTTTATGTTGTACATTAGGTATTCGGAAAGTAAGAAGATGTAGTCAAATACCGTTTCGAGCCTTGAAATGTTCACGGGCATTATTTGAATGGTTGTAAGCATAATATAAATATGAAGTAATACTCAAAATGTACTCTAAATTTATTTAGCAAGCATTCCTATAGTTTTACAAATTAAACATATCAAGTTTTTTGGCTTACCAAAAATTGCTCCCCCTTAGATCTACTCTGTTTGCCCCTTTTCGTGTTTTGCGACGAAATAATTAAAATGTGTTTCAATTATTTTTTGGGAATAATTTAATTGCCTCATTGATATTTTTGTCACAAATACAAGATTTAGGTGGCAAAACTCATTAAAAAAAAATCACATATTATGATCATACACGTAATAGCAATCCCGTAAGCACTTAATAATGAAACAAAATTAGAACGAGGGAAGGAAAGGGATACGCATACAGACATTATAAATTCAAAAGAGTGATTCGCTAAAATAATTGTTTGCAACCTACTTACCTAGATCTAGATATGGATATAAAAATATAATAGCTATCACTATAATATACTACAAGGTATTTAAAAAACATCGCTTGATATAAGCCCGTTAAATCGTCAGCAAAAATAACACAATTCAAACATTAATATGGGATAAGTATTTCCAAATAATAGCCGTCTGGCGTATCACCAGCTGCCCCTACAATGAAGTCAATCGTCAGCCGGAGAAGAAGATAGACCAGACTCATTTCCCGGAACAAGAGAAAAATATCTTACGTACTGTATCCAGGCTTCAAAGTCTTGAACACGACGTCGCCGCTATAAGGCAGTGCGTGTTTTGTTTAAAGAGATACCAGTGCTTTAAAATTATAACATCGAAATGTTATATCACTGGGTTTCAAATTGCCTTTTTTTCGTATATAATGACTCATGTTGGTCATCCAAATATCATTTTTAAATGAGTTTGATTTCAATAGGTGAACAAATACTTTAAATAATAAAAAATGTGGGATTCCCTTGATTTATATCACGTAAGCTGCTTTTTAATAATATTCCATGGCGCAGTGGTACGGGTTCAAACCCCGACAGTGCAATCGTGTTTTGCATTTGGGCAAGGTGTTTAACCTCATTTACTCATCTCCTCATCTCACCTTTTCAGAAGCCGTGTCACCCACTGTCGGTTGTAGCCCTCCTCAAGTAGCTTCCATCTACTTCTGACCTGTGCTTCTCTTGCCCAGGTTTTACCCATATAGGACGTGAGATCATCACGCCTTCCTCGGGTTTGTCTTCCCCTTCTCCCCCTCTTCCCCTTGCCATTCAGTTAACCTGTTTGTACATCTATTGTTGTACATCTATTGTCCTCGCTACGAGCCCGTTGACAGCGAATGCTTATTTTATGGAACATTTGAACGCATTGCTCTTGCGTCTGCCCCTTTCCCAACATGTACTTGGTATCGTTATGTGGATGACACCCTCTGCGTAATTAAATCGGCGCATGGGGAAGAGTTCACAAATCACATAAATTCACGCACAAGGAAGAGGGATACGGGCAAGTCCCTTTCCTCGATACGATAATCTCTCGCAAACATGACGGATCAGTGAAAATACAAATGAATCGCAAGCTTACTCACACGGATCGGTAGTATTTTAGCTCACATCATCAGTTGGAACACCAGATGAGTGTAATGAGAACCATTTTATATAGAGCGGAGGCGGTTGTTACCGATCCTGATGACATATCAAACATATGAAGGCGCCTATCAAGACTGAGCATTGTTCAGAGCTCGTCCTAAACGAAAAGAACAAAATAAAGACAGCGACGAAGATAGCAGCAAGAAGAGCATTTCTGCCACCTTGCTTTATGTGGAAGGCTTTATGTGAACGGCTGTGCATTGCATTTAACTCTGCAGGTGTGAGCATAGCGTTCAAGCCTCTGAATACCGTTCGCAGATCTCTTGTCTCCACAAAGAACGAAACTGAACAAGAAAAGCAATCTGGTGTTGTGTATAGCATCCCTGGCAAAAGAATGTGACTTCCTATACGTTGGTAACACTTGACCCAAGCTCGAACATAGGATAACCGAACATAAATCCAAATCAGCGATTAACCCTAACCGCCTACGGGCTTTTTGGGGACGGGAAGGGAAGGAAGGAAGGATAAAGAGAGAAAACAAAGAAAGAAGTTGTTTGCTCTGGGTGTGATTTGAACCCGGGACCCCTCGCATGCCAACCACTGGCTCGGCGACACTTAGCCACGGGTGTTGGGCCTCGCTGGCCAGCGAAACCGTGCCTATATATCACTTAGGGCGATTGCGTCAGCACACCACGTGGGATTCACGCACGAACAGCACATATATCAGGTAGTATTTTGTAGTAATTAGTACGGTTAGGGTTAAGGAACTGATCGACTGGAGCAAAGGACACCAAATTGACTGGAAAACGTAAGTATTAGAGAGGAGTCAAATGACTTCCCTCGTAGGATCTTGGAAGTAATCCATATTAGAACTAAAAGACCCAGACTGAACCCCTGTCTGGGACAACCTCCTGACCCTCAACATCTTCTGGGTTGACGTTATCAACACCATTTTACGTCATTGGAGGTGTCCCAACAACATCACTAGCACAACAAATCTTCAGAGCATTAACAACCGCTAAAGATGCCGGTGAGTGTATTGCATTTGAGTAGCGTAGAAATTTAATTTTGTTTGTTATTGCTGTAAAGCGCTTTGAACAAGTTGGATTGTCGCTATAAAAATGCCGAGATTTATTTATTATACCACCCGTGATAGATACGCTTACGCATCTGTTACGATGGTATACAGTTTACGCCGTGATTGTATGACGTCACGGATGGTGTAATACGAGATTTTTAGTGTTTTACGTAACTATGCGTCAAATGGCCATTCAATCGAGAGACTAACACTTTTTAATTCGACTTAATTGGAAACACAAGAAGAATATTATTAACAAAATACTTCGCAGATCAAAAACATGTAAAAATAGACACTGGTGAATATCGTAGTAGTATAATAGTGTAATATTTAATACGCTTTAATTTAAGCGTATTTTAAATGCAGTTTGATCTTCAAAAATCTCAGATGCATACGTAGATCAGAATTGAGGATAGCGCGGCGGACCAAGCTAATTCCAAGCACGTCTCGTAGTCTTACAGATTGACATCCGCTCAATTTCTTATTTGCATCAAGGTTCCTACGTAGCAATGGAGAGGTAAAACTGTATAATTTGAACATACGGACATACATGGCATGGAACGTCAGTTAAAAAGACAACTTCATATTAACGCCAAACAAAAATATTTACGAATTTTATTTAGTTGCGGAGTGGTGTCCTATGTGGTTGTCATGCGCAGAGCATATTTGTTATACCCTCTTATCTGGTTATACAATAATTGCGCGTGAGAACTCAAATTCGTGTTAAACAACGCATGATCTGCAATGACTACCGTATAATACAACTGTTGGTACAACGTAAGTCCTGTACAATTCTTTTTATGACCCCTCTTTCAGATAGAGTTACCAATGACGCTCTATTTTGTCTTTCTACAAACTAGATCGACCAAGACTTAATTATTACCACGAACCTGCCAATGATATCGTCACGGAATAAATAGTTTTTCTTCGTCATCCGTTTGTTTACATTTTTTTTCCTTCGAAAGAAAAATTACCGTCTGCTCTACATTTTTCCATCAAAGTATTTCCATAGATACATATCATAGTCAATCGAGCGAATACCACCGTCTAAACTGATTAAGTTGTGTGTGCACCATTTAGAAAGCGAAAGTCGGATATTCCTCTGTGCATATTAAGTTGTTTAATCTGGAGCAGAACAAAACTTTAACACTGTGATAAATTAAATATTCGGTTAAATGTGTCGTACCCTTTCGCCTGCCACTTAAAAACATTTTTAGCTTCTCCAGTATTGCATTTACAAATTTGCTCAGGAATAAATGGGAGAGCTTCATACTCTCCTTGTGGAAGTTACAGAGAGTCGTCAGAAGAAACTATCACAATGAAGTTAATGTTTTCGTGATTATAGTTTAAATTGCCGTGACCAATGCATGTGAAAGATTACCAACATGCCTAGTTTTCAGTTAGTGGTTCTTAAAATGTACCCCGTAACGTTGTTATAGTTTAAACAGCTCGTAATAGGCGGGAAATGTTGGGCTTTTACCACTACGCCGAAAAGCAGACCCACGTTAAGGGTGCTATTAGTTGCCCTGTCTGTTCCCTATTTTAAGTGTCAAAGAACGTAGACAAAGTACAGGACTTGAATAATAATTTGTGATGCTTCTGGCGAGATGTCACAAGAAAATTCTTAAAAGAAAATATTTTAATATTAATCCGCGATGTTATAAGGTCCTCCACTTATGAGCTGATCAAAGTATTATTGTTATGAATCTGGTCATGTGATGTGAATAATTATAGCCACGTGGCTTGCAAAGTATTTTAATACGGCTTGCTGTACGTATTACTTTTAACTACATAATAACCTATCAATTTCCAATCTCTTGGGCCAGACATTTCCCTTTACACCATAACGCTCTATCCGTACGTATATAACACACATCCTCCGCATATCCATCACTTAATCTTCACCGTCACGACGTGACTTATTTATAACTCACCGAATAGTATTGCATTCGGAAAGCGGCATTATTCCATCCCCGCCGGGGGTGTTGAGTAAAAATTAACTGCTGAGGAGCGCCACACAAAAATGAGAAAACAGAGTAAACCACCGTCGTTGATTTAATCGAATTTCTACTCGTTCGGACTTGCAACGGCACATCTCTTTGAAATTGTACTCCAGGGCCTGAAACCGTTCAATTTCAGGGCGTGATGTGCGTTTATAAAGGTACATGTTTTCTGCTTATCGAACTTTTCCAAATTCCCTCGGGATATATATATATATTTCGATGGTTATTCAATTACCTTTGGTATATTTTTAACTGCTTCACACCGGGAACCAGTAAATAGAGATCATCATCAGCTTGTATTTGATTAAGCTCACACGCTACTATTTGCATATTGATGAACTACTATATCTTCACGGGTAAAGCAGCACTTTACAAAATGAAGAGTGAATAGAAATTTCGATATTCTATGGACATTTACAAGTATTCTATATATATCCTTGATTGTTTCATTTAGTATAATTGACTTATAATTCAATAGCACAATTTTTTGAACCTACCTGAACATGTAAAGTTAATTAACAAAAAAAAACCCAAGGTATTCCACAACAATATTTTTATCTGTAGTAGCAGTTTACATTATATACTACACGGTTGTTTGATGTGATCATTTATTAATTTTTCTAACAAAACATTATATAATGTTCAATTCTAGACCTGGACAATACTAACAGCTATCACACTAATATAATACACATATATTTTTTAGCTATGTTTAATATAGATTTTCGTTTCTTTATCAAATTATTCACCTTTTTATGCTTTTTTGTAGTAATTTTTATTCTATAAATTGTACATTTGTGTGAAAATTGAGGGCGCTATTTACATATATATTAAATAATTTATTTAAATTAATCATATGACTTATTCCTATATTTCATGATAAAATGTTTTTGAACATTTCCTCGCCATTTGTATGTATCTTTTCTGATGATCTAATATCATTTAACAAGTGTCTTACCTTTGTAAAGATGCTAACAAGATTTAAGATTTTAATCTTAAAATAGCGCCATTATTGTTCAACGTTTCTTAAAAATTACTCAGTTTTACATGCCATCAAACAACCGTGATTCGTTTCTGTTTTCTTATTAGGATCCATTAGTATATGTACCGAATAATAACATTTAACACGACACACCCAAGGGAGCCACGCCCGAGAAGCCATGGTATAACTGTCTATTTTCATTAGGCAAAAGGTGTCAATTCATGAAATACACACACAAACAAACCTTGACACCACTAGGCGTTTTATGCGATCAGTGGAAATGTTTACTTTTGTATTTTCGAAGGCGGTCCAAAAGTCTGGCTATAAATCGATGTTGTCTTGAATTTGAAGCCATCCCATGTACCCAGAACATACCTGTTTTGTCTTGCTTCGTGTAACAATAATTTCCAGGTTGAAATATTAAGTATGTGCCAAAAGACTATATAGGATAGAATGTTATTGATACACAAAGTAACACCAAACAATACACCTGATCAAAATATAGTATAAATAATAAATAATAAATATTCAACGAGACATTTTGTCACTGACAATAGTTTCATTGTAATTAAAACGCTGCATGTTCATGATTAAACGATATTTTAAATATACCACATTGAGCGCAAAATCGTGCTTGTGGTTTACAGGATACACACGTTCGCATTAACGACGTACATTAGCATGATTATTTTGTAGATGAGAGCTGCACACTGTACACTATGGGCCAAAATGATCTCAATATTTAGTTGCATTGTTCAGTAACCCCATTCAACAATCATAATTTCAAATTTGACCTCAATTTTCGGAACATGAGTTTTGTACCGAACACATTCAAAGGTCATTCTGTCAATGTACAAACATGGGATTATAGAACTGTGTCCTCAAAGATGAGCATGTTGGTTTTCCTAGTGGTATTTACACATAGCTGTACGTTTCAAAAGACAACTGGGTGCCAAATGTAGCTGGGAACACGTACGCAGGTGTTTGTTTTCTATTTAGTGGGATCGTGTTAAGGTTTCAAGACAGCGTATACATCCATATGTCATTTACCTTCAAGGTTTAATATGATAACTGGAAAATGGATCGAATTCACGAAGTTTCAGGAAGACACTGATGGGATTGATAGTTATGTGGAATACGTGTACTTGAATATGATAAATAATGCCAGTTTACAAAATACGTGTATAGAATTTTTATTGTAGCAGAAAAAGTTGTTCGTAAAGCTGTTTTAATGAAAATAAATTTATGATTTTCATTATTATCAATGTCATCTGTCCTCCTTCTCTATCTTCATCTTCGTTATTATTATTATCAATGGCGTTATCCGAACCTATTACTGGAAGCTTTTTCACAACTAATGTTATTTTCTGTGATCTGGAATAACAGGGCTTATGTTCACGAATTTCGACCACTGACAAATCCCGTTGCCAGTCATCGCATCTGTGGTTTTCATCTTCGCTGAAAAAATCCAATAAATGTATCAAACATTTGAACTAAAAAAACACACAAAAACACAAAGATACGATTTTGTATAAAATTACCATGTTAACAATTATTGTATTACATTTTACAGCACTAAGGCACCATATTCCATGCGCAAACAATTTTCATCCATTTGGATAAAGAAAATCAAGGCAAGGCTGACTAAAAGGTCACCAGTAAATGAAGCGTACTCTTTACGTAATAACGAGGTTGGTGAACGGCGTTGAACTTAGCACGTCTTTTCACTAGCCATTTGTGATGGTCAATTGTTCATATCCGGTATCTTATATCGGTCATGTACGTACACGTATCTCTCCGTATATGTTATATGGTACATATATATATTTTCACTACATTTTAATACACTGAATATATGTTATAAGGCAAAAGTTACTGCTTAATTAAGCAAGTAATTCCCAGAAATGCATCTGCTTCAAATTCGTTTAGTTCGCAAGACGATATTTTATTGAATTGAACTGCGATTGATTGAAATATTCCGCGACAACGTTTAGCCTGAAGGCATAC